>NW_026294562.1:2107790-2351278 GCF_007827085.1 Peromyscus californicus insignis
TTATATCCCCTTAAAGACCACTAGGCTTTTGCTGATATCACAGGAAGATCAGCTGTAAACTACTCAGAGGCCAGAGGGTGGGATCAAATCAGGAGTCTAGCTACTTCTTTTTTTTTCCGTTTTGTTTTGGGTTTTTTTTGAGACACAGTTTCTCTGTGTAGCTCTGGCTGTCCTAGAACTCATCCTGTAGACCAGGCTGGGTTCAAACTCAGAGATCACCTTTCTGAGACCTGAGCCATCATACCCAGACTACTTCCTTTGTATGCTAATCTTTTTTGTTGCTGTTGTGTTAGTCTTTTGTTTGTTTGATTTGAGACAGGATCTCAGTGTGTACCATTGGCTGGCCTGACATTCTCAGTGTAGACCAGGCTGACTTCACTTGTAGAGATCATCCTCCAACCCGCCTCTGAAATGCTGGGATTAAAAGCATGCACCACCATGCCTGACTTATTTACTTGTCTTATACCTGTGTCTTAGCCAGGATTTCTACTGTTGCGATGAAACACCATGACCAAAAAGCAACTTGGAGAGGAAAGGGTTTATGTGGCTTACACTTATTTTTAATTAATTTATTTTATGTATATGAGAGCTCTATCTGCATGTATGACTTTAAGCCAGAAGAGGGCATCAGAGCCCACTATAGATGGCTGTGAGCCACCCTGTGGACGCTAGGAATTGAACTCAGGACCTCTGGAAGAGCAGCCAGTGCTCTTAACCTCTGAACCATCTCTCCAGCCCCCTTGGCTTATACTTCTACATCACTGTTCACCATTGAAGAAAGTTGGGACAGAAAGTAGGAACAGGGTAGGAACCTGGAGGCTCCTGCCTGCAGGAGCTGATGCAGAGGCCATAGTGAAGTGCTGCTTACTGCTTGCTCTCTATGGCTTGCTCAGCCTGCTTCCTTATAGAACCCAGGGCCACCAGCCCAGGGACAGCACCACCCACATGGGCTGGGCCCTCCCCCACTGATCACTAACTGAGAAAATGCCTTACAGCTGGACCTCAAGGAGGCCTTTCCTCATCTGAGGTCCCTCCTCTCTGATGACTCAAAGCCTGCACAGCCTGCAGCCCTGCTTGACTTGTTACTTCTCTATTTATTTTGTGGGCTGGAAGGGTTTGTTTGGCTTTTTTTCCCTTAGTTTTCCAAGATGAATCAGGGCACCTTACGAAAAATAACGACCCTCGTTGGGACTTGCTGAAATGAAATGAGCTGCTTTTACTCTTGATGACAGCTCACTCTTCCAGCTGTGTGGTGAGGACTTTGGCCGTGCCTCCAGGACTGTGGGAACATGTGCTTACAGTACTGCTTGTGATAAGGAACCCACCTCTGTGACTGGAAGCATGTCAGAGGGAAAATGAGAAGTGTCCTGAACACCGATGGCAGCAGGTTCATATCACATCTTCTACACCTCTCAGCAAAGGATGCTCACTGGCTCTGCCACGATTCCCCTTCTCAATGTGGCCTGCTCTTACAAGTCATCTGGGTTTGCAGCCACACTGACCACAGCAACTATTTCCAACTCTGAATTGTATTTCCTCTGCTGTTTAAAAGTTTTCAGTGGTTTTCTTTTAACCAGAGGACAAATTCAGCTTCCTTCTGTGGTTTACACGGCCATTCACCACGAGGCCTTGCCGATTGCTCTTTGTTCCTACACGTGAGTGCATTATGGCTTAGTCTTGGTGGGCTTTCCCACACTCAGATCACCCACAAACTGACCCTGTGTCAGGAAGCTCTCACTACTACCCACTCCTCACAATCCTCACGCACACTAATGACTTCCAGGACTCCCCCAGGACTCAGTCATATGTCACATCTGTTGCGAAGCGTTCTCAGATCTTCCAGAAACTGACATGTTGTGTTCTTGAAGAAGCCTAGGCTGTTCCTGTTGCTTTCGTGTGGTGGTCGGCTTACATGTCTGTCTTCCCTAATACCCTGCAGGTGCTATATCAGCAGGAATCACATCTACATGGATAACCCACGTTCACCCTTAAGAAAGTGCTTGGGTCACAGTTGGTTTTAATTTAGTATTAATTGTAATGTTATTTGTTGTTGGGCCTGGTGATGGCTCAGTGATTAAGAGCACTTGTGCTCTGGCAGAGGAGTGGAGTTTGTTTCCCCCACTCACATGGAGTGCCCGGGAACTTTCTGTAACTCTGGCTCCAGGGGATCTGATGCCCTCTACTGGCCCTTGTAGGCACCTGCATGCACGTGACATACATGTACACACACCCATACACATAACTAAAAGTAAAATATTTTTTAAAAATTTAGGGAGCAGAGAGATGGCTTTAAAGTTAAGAGCACTGGATGCTCTTCCAGGGGGCCCAGGTTCAATTCTCAGTGCACACACAGCAACTCAAAACTGTCTGTGCCTCGAGTTCCGGGGGGTTTAACACTTTCTTCTGGCTTCCCCTGGCACCAGACATACATGCAGGCAAAACACCCACGAGCATACAATGCTTCATGTCTGTTCTCTGGTGGAGTACTTGGAGCAGTCACCGTGCTTACGAATAAGGAAGGAAGTAAAGCTCCCAACTACTGCTCCAGTGCCACGCCTATCTGCTTCCCACCAGGATGGCCACGGACTACCCCTCTAAAACTATAAGCAAACCCCCAGTTAAATACTGTCTTTTATAAGTTGCCTTGGTCATGGTGTCTCTTCATAGCCATAGAACAGTCACTAAGACACCAAGTATGGCGTCACATACCTGTGAACCCAGCAAGGGGAGGGAGAGGCAAGAGCTTCTGGTTCAAGCTCATCTCTGGCTACACAATGAGTTCAGTGCTGTCCTGGGCTATATATAAAATCCTGTTTCCAAAAATATGCCTATAAAATATGTTTTGACATATTACATATAATTTTGAAATCTATATATTCCCCTTTTGTCTTTATGATATCTAAGTCATTTCTGCAATCGTTTTTACTCTACAGAGGAAAACACCAGAGGACACAGAAGTAAATTGATTTGTGGATAGCTAGTAAGTGTTTGGCTCTGAGTTGAGTTCAAGCCAACTTGAGAGGTTAAAATCTTCGACATCGACATGCTTTACGACTGTTGAGAGAGTTATATAAAATAATCTGATGACTTAGTCAGCACCTGGCTTATACTGAGAACTGAATTCAGTGAATAGCCATTTTTATTTTCCCTTGAAGAAGTTCTAAAAAAAATCACATTTAATGCGGTGAGCTGTGGAGAACGTCACAGTTCAAATCTGGGCTTCTGAAAGCTTCTTGTAACTGTCGAATAGGGTGAGAATCAGGAGATGGAAGGCAGAGTGGTGTGGGGTCTGACCACGGTCCCTCTGAGTGGAACAAGTGGCCTCATCACCAGAGAGAATTGCCTGGCAGGTCCAACAGTCAATAGAGGATTTTATGGGACACCTGAAGTGCACAGATAACTGCAGCTTAGTGTAGGAAGAAAGAAAAGGAACATCCCCGAGTCTGGTGACAGGTGCTATTGTCCTGTTTACTTTAACAGACATCCACTGGCATCTTCTAGGAACAGGCACTGCAGAATCAGTTTTTTTTTAACCCACAATACTGCAATATTGGTACTATTTTTTATTTTTCACAAAGCTCCAAGGTAAGAGGAGAGAGAGAGAGAGAGAGAGAGAGAGAGAGAGAGAGAGAGAGAGAGAGGAGATCTAGGGTTTCATTTTAGATCTGGCTAAACTTCATTTTGAACCAAGAATCTTGGTTTGAATTTTAAGATTTCCATGAATTTTCTAAAAGTTCACAGCCAAGTTGGTGAAGAAGATGGTCAGTCATAACAGGTTCTCGGAGGAGTCTCAGAGAGTCTATGACCCAAAGGAAGAGCCGTTGTGTCCTGGAGAACCTGAGACATCAAAGGCTCACAGCCCTCACTTCAAATTTAGGCAAACTAGAAGGAAAGTAGCTGTTCCCGGGGACGCGGAGGCAGGACCAGCACTGGAGCCAGCCTTCCTGATTCTGTAGCCATTGTATCTTCTTTGTTGATGCCCCCCTGGAGGGCAGAGGAGTTGTGCTACTCTGGACCACACATCCTTTCAGACCATTTTGGCAGTTGACTAGAGATCTCTTCTAGGAACAGGAACTAAGATAGTTCTCGTTGGTAAACGGTTCCTGTTGTAGGATGCTGTAGACACATTTCTAAACGGTCTTATTAAATAAAATACATGGAGCCAGATATAGGGGTGAAAGCCTTAGATCAGGGAAATAGGGAAAGCCACCAGCCAACCTTACCTCACCAACTCTGCAACTTCCAAATGCAAGTTACTTCCTGTCTACCCACACTTTTATTGCCTTCCTGTTCTGCCCTCTCATTGGCTCTCTTAGCCCAGCTACCTCACTTCCTCTTCCTACACAGCTCTGTCACTTTCTGTCTGTCTGTACAGACCTCCAGACCTCTATGGTTGGTACTGGGATTAAAGGCGTGTGTTACCACACTTGGCTCTGTTCCCTAGTGTGGCCTTGAACACACAGAGACCCTGCCTGTTAAGTCATAGGATTAAGGGCATGTGCTGCCACTGCCTGACTTCTTTGTTTACTTATAATGGCTGGCCTTTCCCCTCTGATCTCCAGGCAAGCTTTATTTATTAACACAAAAATAAAATATCACCACATTTCAGCACAAATAAATATCACCACAGGATGCCGTCAGTGCCTCCTGGTGACGACGTGAGCTGCCTAAACAGCAACCGAACCATCCTCTAGCTTGCTTCCTGCTTGTGGTACAGTTTCCTTCCCAGACACAAGAAGCTCTACACGGTTTTATGTCAGCTTTCCCTTGAGTTTGCTTAGGAAGCAAGGAGAGGGACAGACGCTCTGAACACTGGTCAAGGCTCTGGCTGGACGCAGAAATGGCAGGAATAGAAGGAAGCCAGGCTGTGAGTCACTTCCTCTGCACATTTTATCTACTGTGAAGTGTTGCAGGATACACTCCCTCATCCTTCACCTGAAGCCTCAGCACCTTTCCTCAGTACTGTTCCTCCCAGGGCTGAGGATCGAGCTTAGGACCATTTGCATGCTAGACAACCACTCTACCACTGTGCTCTACTCCCAGATCCCACTACACTCCTGATCATTTTTTGTTAGTCAACATCTAGCTGTCTCCGAATCAGTATTTATTGGCTACATTAATTAATGGAATTCTACTCACAGTTGAATCTTGGTTTCCACCATTTATAGGCTGTACTGGTCACACACACACACACACACACACACACACACACACACACACACACACACACAAACCTCTCTGAGAAGTAGTAGATATGACTGCCTATAAAATGGAAGACGAGAAGGTTCCAGTGGTGGTCAAGATACACTCTCTCCGGGTCCAGAGAAAGGATTATCTGGAGCGGGCACTCTTGGGGAACTCAGAAGCTGAGTAGCAGTTCCGGTCCAGCCTGCTTCCACGTATGGTCTGTGTTCCTGAAACTCAGTCTTGAGTCTAATTTGGTCCTTTGATTCAGAAACACTGGTCCAATTCCTCATTCTTGGCCTGTCTCGACATGGGCCCCTCTGACACTTTCCGTTGCTTTGACTGGATGGCCCTCACAAGGCAAAGCCAGATCTGTGCAGTATAATTCCTGAGTAGTATTTATTTGGAAAGGTGCCTGCCAAGGAGAGTGAAGATGAAGATGTTCCTGAAGGTTGGCAGCTCCCTAGTTTCTATGACTTGGTCTAGAAAAATGTTATTGTTTCTAGATAAGCCATTGAAGTATCAGACTGAACCATGAGCAATCTGCCAGGAGTGAATGCCTGTCTGACATTAGACCAATTGCCTCCATACCATGACACTTATATGAAGCAGTCAGCTCTTTATTAGAATGAAAACAAAGCATTCCAGGGCCAATTAAAAAATACATTATTTTAATTTTTAGGGGAAAAGAATTCTTTAAAGGGAATTGTCAACGATCAAAACTGGTTGATAAATCATACGTGTAGCTATGTAATTAAACATTCCCATTCAGAGCCCTGTAATTAGAGCTCTTCGCCGACTAACTCATAATGAATCATTCCTGCTAATATGCTAAGTGAAGGAGGGAGTTGGAAAGAAAAATTTAGAGATGCATCTAGGCTGGACGTCTGGAGAACCCAGTCAGAGGTGCTGAAGTTGTGTTGCTCACAAACAGTGGGGCTTTTCCCGAATCATGGTGTTTACCTGAACCATTGTGTCCTTGGCTGGCAACAGGGTGACATCTACCAGAGTCCAATCTGAAGCCGTGTGAAAGCCTGGGTGTGGCAGCGCTTTGCAAATCTCCCAGGAGTGTTAAGTCCTAATTGTTACCGTGGGGCATTCTGCTCCTTGTTGCAGGGCAGGCCCTCTGCCGGTAGGAGGAGGAAGACTTTAAGGTGCAATATCAGCTTTTGTGGAGCAGAGAAGAAAAGCTATAATGAACCAGAGAGCTGTGTCGGACCAGTCTGTGATTGACAGTGCCGTGTAGGATGGCAGAGATAGGCTGGTAATGTGAGTGGTAGAAGAATGACTGGTCCAGGAAGAGGCAGAGCAGAGTCTAGCAGTTCAGCCACAATAGGCAAGGGAGTGGAGAAACACTACATAGAAGCATTCAAAGGACTGCTTAATTAAGCATTGTGGAGATAAAAAGGACATCTTGGTTCAGTTCGTTCTTTCCTTCCATGATGGGGTTCCACAGACAGAGCTTGGGTTGTACTCTTGGTGGCAGGCACCTTGACCCGGAGCTATCTTCCTGGTCCCTGAAATGACTGATTTTGTAAGGGTTCTACATGGCCAGTGTCGCAGTGTCCTGGAACAACTGCTTTGGGGGATTATTGTGATTAGCAACAGCCTGGCCTTGAGACAATGGTGGTCTTGCAGAACCAAAAACCTAAGGTAGAACCAAATATGACTAATAAAATAAATAAATGAATGAACGATTCCTAATGGTATCCTGTTATACTTGTAGATACAAGCTTTGACCATCATCAGAGAACCTTCCTCTGGCAGCAGATGGGGGCAGCTGCAGAGACCCACAGCCAGACATTATGCAGAGAGAGTCTAAATTGCAGGTCTCCATCAGGTGCCTCCCCTCAGAGATCAGGGAACCACGTGGAAGATTGGGAAGGAAGATTGTAGGAGTCAGAGGGGATGGAGGACACAGGAGAACATGTCCCTCTGAATCAACCAAGCGGGACTCACATGGGCTCCCAGAAAATGAAGCGGTAAGCACGGGGCCTGCCAGGGTCTGCACCAGGTCCTGTGTGTGTTATGACTGTGAGCCTGGAGGTTTTGTGAGACTCCTAACAGTGGAGGGGTATGTCTCTGACTCTCCTGCCCGCTCTCGGAACTCTTCATCCTATTGGGTTGTCTTGCCCGGCCTCAATAGGAGGGCTTTTGCCTTGTCTTATCGTATCTTGTTTGGTCCTGTTTGGTTAGTTTTTCTTGGAGACCTGCTCTTTTTTGAAGAGAAATGGAGGGAGAGTGGATCTGGGGAAGAGGGACGATGGGGGAGGTGCTGAGAGGAGTGGAGTGACGGGAAACTTTGGTGAGGATGTATGAGACAAGAACCTATTTTCAATAAAAAATAAATAAAGAGAGAGAGGGAGGGAGGGAGGGAAGGAGGGAGGGAGAAAGGGTGGGCACAGCATGACCTCATGCCCCTGACTGCCTCTTCCACATTTTCCCCTGACAGATCAATACTGTCAGATCTTCGACACTGCGGTGGAGGTCTCTTCCCTAGTAGCATCTTTGATCTAGGTGCAATGACATGCTGACTTTACCAATTATTATTGATCTGACAGGAATTTAGGAGGGTGATAAATAGAATGGGGATAATAGTGTAAGTACAGCCACTATGGAATCAGTGTGGAGGTTTCTCAAAAAAAAAAAAAAACAAAAAAAACTAGAAACAGAACTCCCATATGACCTAGCTATACCACTCAGGCACATACATACCTTATGATAAGTCAATAGACCACAGAGATGTGCACGTCCATGTTTATTGCTGCATTATCCACAAGAGCTAAGAAACAGAATCAGCCTAGGTGTCTATTAGCAAATGTGTAAAGAAAATATGGTGCATATACACAATGGAATTTTAATTAGATATAAAGAAAAATGAACTATGCAAGAAAATGGAGGCAACTGCAAATTATAATGTTAAGCAAGATAAGTCAAACTCAGAAAGATAAATATCACATTAAAAAAATGTATTTATCATCTATACAGTGTTCTGCCTGCATGTATGCCTGCTTGCCAGTAGAGGGCACCAGATCTCATTACAAATGGTTGTGAGCCACCATGTGGTTGTTGTGAATTGAACTCTGCACCTCTGGAGGATCAGCCAGTGCTTTTAACCTTTGAGCTGTCTCCCTAACTGCTATAAATATCACACCTTTTATATAAGGTGTGTGTGTATTGTTGTTGTTGTTGTTGTTGGTGGTGGTGGTGGTGGTGGTGTGTGTGTGTAGGTCTTAAAGGTAGAAAGGGGACCGTAAGAGGAGAGGAAGAGATTTTAATGGAGAGGAAAAAGCAGAGCAACGGAATACATGCGGCATGAAAGAAGGATGGGAGTGTGGAGGAGGAAGGCAGCAGGGAAAAGGAATGAATAAGAATAAAGTATGATGGCAGATACATATTTTTAATTTTTTTTCAAATAGTGTTTCTCTATTTAGCCCTGGCTGTCCCAGAACTTGCTGTGTAGGCCAGGCTTGCTGCAAACTCACAGAGATCCACCTGCCTCTGCCTCTGAGTGGTGGGTTAGTGATATGTGCCACCATGCCTGGCCTGGAGGACACATGTGAATGAAGATGTGGTCCTTCCAGCATGGTGGAACGTCAGTGTCAGGAAGGCAAGGGCACTTGTTGGACGCGCCATCTGCTGAATCACTTAGAGCTGACTCACCCTAAAGTCTGAGCGCCTCTCGTTTGTAAATCCTTGCACACAGCCCCACTCTGCGGTCACCCTTGTGAAGTGACAAACCCACACAAATGTGTGCTAAGCAGTGTGTCTGTAAGGGCAGTCACTCTGCAAGCAGAATCAGACTTCTTGGTGGTGGCTGCTTTTTCTGCAACACCACACTTTGTGGTGGTCCTTAGAAATAAAGGTAGCACAGCCTGGCAAGATCGATTGGTGGGTAAAGGTGCATGCCACCAAACATGACAACCCGAGCTCTACCCCAAGATCCACATGACAGAGGGGAGAACTGACGATTGCAAGTAATCTTACACCTGTATGTCTGCACCAGGACACACTGTTGTTCACACACACACACACACACACACACACACACACACACACATACATTTTTTAAAAATAAAATGTATTTGATCCATGTGTTTTTCACATCCTGTATCTTGATCCCATTCACTCCCCCTCCCTTCCCGTCCACCCTCCACCCCTGCACCCCACTACCAAATAAAACAAAATTCAAGAGAAAAAAATGAAGAAAATAAAATAGGAAAATTTTTTAAAAGGGGAGGGAATTAAAAATCCCATCATGGAAGCTGCAGCGAGACCCAACAAGTCACTCTGTGTACCCCTTTGTCCACACATCTCTACTTACTTCTCATTGCGAGAAGTCACTGGTCTGGTTCGAGGCCCCTGGTCTCCACCAAACGTTTCAGTGCTGGGCCCCCACTAGGACTCCTCCCGAACACGCTGCTGCCGCCCTGATACACACACGCTTTTAAAATGTAAGAAAAAATGCAGGCGATACGAAAGTAGGATGGAGCCAGGTAGAAGAGGAGACAAGGGGGAAGGAGGGACGTGTGGGAGGAAAATCAATTACGACACACAAGGTTTGAAAATGCTATTATGGGGCTGGAGAGATTTCTCAGTGGTTAAAAGCATGTGCTGCTTACACAGCGGAGCCAAGCTTGGTCCCGGTACCCACATCAGGAGGCTAGCAACTGCCTGTACCTCTCTCTAGCTAGCTCCAGGGGATCACTTACACACACAGAGGAAATAAACAAACAAACAAATAAATAAATTCTGAAAAAAAAAATGAAGCATAAGATGAATCACTAAATGGTCTTATTAATAAAAAATCCAGAGTCAGATATTGGGGTAAAAGCTGAAAGATCAGAGAGACAGAACAAGCCACAGCCAACCTCACCTCACCAACTCCTTAGCTGATCTTGTTTCCTCAGACTGAAAGCCTCTGAGTCCTCACTGGAAGGGATCTCAGCTGAACTGCTGCTAAAAATCTCTAGTTCCTGGTCCTCATGCCTTATATACCTTTCTGCTTCCTGCCATCACTTCCTGGGATTAAAGGCGTGTGTGCTTCCCAAGCAAGACATGAGATCTCAAGTGCTAGGATTAAAGATGTGTGCCACCACTATCTGGCCTCTAGTCTAATCTATTGGCTGTTCTGTTCTCTGACCCCAGACAAGTTTTATTAGGGTACACAATATATTGAGGGACACAATATAATCACCGCAATGAAGTGTCATTATGATACTTAATTCTTTGTATGCTAATTTAAACACTTAGATTTTAAAAACACAAGCTGCAGGCTGGGGATATAGCTCCATAGATAGAATGCTTGTCTAGCGTGCTGAAAGCCAGCACCACATAAACCTGCTGTGGTGGTGCACACCTATAATGCCGAGTTCAGGAGGTAGAGGCAGGAGGATCAGAAATTCAAAGTCATCCAGGAATACATAGCTAATTGGAAATCAGCTGTCTCTAATAAATCAATATATGGGGACAGAGGGATGTCTTAGTCACCTAAATACTTGCTGTATGAGCATGAGAACCTGAGTTCAAATCCTTCACACCCATGTAACGAGCTTAGAATGCTGGCATTCAACCACAGTCCCAGGGCTGCAGAGTAGACAGGGGGACTGGCTGTCAGCCTGGAAAATCAGTGAGTGATGTGCCTCAGAAATAAGGTGGAGGACCGGTGTCAACCTCTGGCTGACACATGCTTGCACACACGTGCAGATGCAACTGCATGAACTCATGTACTTAACCACAGGAACACACATACGCCTCACCCACACGCAGAGTAGATGAGTAAATAAATCTGAGTTGCATGGTGAGTTTGCTTTCCCACTGAGCACTGAGGTGAGGGCAGTTGCTGGTAGGGTTTTGAAGTATAGGTGGGGTCTGATTAATTCCCAATCTTCGGCTTTCATCATATTGGTACCGTGTGAAAATAGAATGGCACATGTATCCAGAATAAATCAGATATGGCAAAACACTTCCTCAACAGATTTGGAGTTGTGTGGCTGGGGACCTAGAGACAGAGGAGTGTGGATACATGTTCACATTGTACTTCACTGCTCCTGTCTCTGAAGTAGCTCAAGATAGCTCTGAGGAGGCAAATGCACTGAGATACTCCATTGAGGAGCCACCTATTGCAATGATCATATTCACTCTTGACTCTCTCAGCAGAATCCAGAACAAACTCAGGTGCAGAAGATGTCTATCTACCATTTAGTTCCTTCATCTGTTAAGTGAAAATAATGCGATTTCCACAGTGACCAATCCACAGGATAATCACAGGCTAAGAGCCTCTGGGGAAAGACTTTTCTCTATTAAAATTTGCAGTCAGAGCTGGCAGGGAGGCTCAGCAGGTAAAGATGTTTGCTACCAAGCCCGACAATTCAAATTCAATCCCCAGGACCCTTATGGTAGAAGGAGAGAGCCAATTCCACAAGTTGTCCTCTGACCTTCACAAGCAATCTATGGCATGTGCATATGTAAATAAATAAATAGAAATAAAATTTTAAAGTGAAAAGCAAGAATTAAGTTTCATTTGCCCTTTGACCTTCACAGGAATGCTTTGACAGATCCATATGTAAACAAATAAATAGATATAAAAATTTTAAAGTGAAAAACAAAAATTTAGCTTCATTTGTCTTTGTGATTCAAATATCATACATGTCCAAACTTCAGGAAAGGGTAAACAAGAATATTTAAAAACCAGTTGTGCCATGTGGAGAAAACCACTTAAGTCAAGGTGTGGGTGAATTTCCCTGTGATCTGAAACTATAATGAAAACATCATGGAATCAAAAGCACGGTCTGTTAGAGGAGGCTTACATGCACCCATGTCTACCATGTGCCTGACAGTGCCCTAATCCCTGAAGATACATTACCTCAGTTAATGCTGAACAACATGGTGGTGCATGGGCTTCAACCTTGACTACATACCAGAGGCACCAGGAACATCATTTTTGCTGGTTAGCTTGAGACAGTGTCTCATTATGCAGCCTTGATTGGTGTAGAACTCATGACATAGTGCTGTGGGATGGTCTGTATGTCAAATGTGTTGCTGATTGGTCAATAAATAAAACACTGATTGGCCATTGGCTAGGCAGGAAGTGTAGGTGGGACAAGGAGGAGAATAAAGCTGGGAAGTGGAAGGCTGAGTCAGAGAGACACTGCCAGCCGCCATGATGACAAACAGCATGAAGATGCCGGTAAGCCACGAGCCACGTGGCAAGGTATAGATTTATGGAAATGGATTAATTTAAGCTGTCAGAACAGTTAGCAAGAAGCCTGCCACGGCCATACAGTTTGTAACCAATATAAGTCTCTGTGTTTACTTGGTCAGGTCTGAGCGGCTGTGGGACTGGCGGGTGAGAGAGATTAGTCCTGACTGTGGGCCAGGCAGGAAAACTCTAGCTACAAATGGCGCCCAATGTGGGGCAAGAGTTTCCACCTAAAAACTGAAAAAAGATTCTAAAACAGAGCTAAAAAAAGTTCCTAATTGTCTCTCTCAAATGAGTGGCAGCTGCCGGTTTGAGCTACTGGTGGGTTCCTAGCGTGCGTGCTCGACCTGCAGTATGGTGGAAATGAGGCCTCTACAAGTGCCACATTAAACTGTGTGGTGGATTTAGCCTTTGCTAGTACAAAACAAAAAAAGAGGCTTCTGGGCTACACGCTGCTTGGCTAAAAGCATAGACCCAAGATAGCTCCCAGAGCTGGTGGTAAAGTACCACGCCATGTTGGGAAGCTGAGGTGGGCGGAGCCAGCAGCCACAGCTGCTACAGCTTAAAGCAATAGATTCACAATAAGACAGATTCAGATGTAATAGTTTAAAATGTGTGTAAAATATACTTAGGCTTGAAAGAGACAAAAAAGGTGATATATACAGTTATAGAAACAAATACATAGTTTTAAAAAATAAAGTTTTTAAAGAGACAGTAAAATTAATATAAAAAATAACCCACGTGAAGATGAATATTACACAGAGAATCTGGATTGTGTTGTCTTTGGGATTTTTTTTTTTTTTTTTTGGTTTTTCGAGACAGGGTTTCTCTGTGTAGCTTTGCGCCTTTCCTGGAACTCACTTGGTAGCCCAGGCTGGCCTCGAACTCACAGCGATCCGCCTGGCTCTGCCTCCTGAGTGCTGGGATTAAAGGCGTGCGCTACCACCGCCTGGCGTCTTTGGGATTTTTAACTGCAGAAAAACATTTGATTGTAAAAGCTGTTGAGTTATGCCAAAATGTATATTTTAAAGGTACCTTGACTTCAAAATTTGGATATAAGGATATGTTGCTTTGGAAAGGAGATTCTGCTTTTGTTCCCATAGAAAGTCAGAGGCTATGGATTTGTTCCAGATTAAGATACATCAGGTTTGACCAGCCAAGACCCCCTGAAAGGTGACACCAAGGCCCAGATGATCCAACATCCAGAATGGTTTCAAGGCAACTGGCTCAGATGATACAGCCTCACGGACTACTCCATGATCCTAAAATTTTCTTTGTTTCTCCAGAAGATACAGCGCCCCCCTCCAGCAGGAAGTAGTAAGAGAAGCTACGCCCAAATTCCCAAATATACCAAGCTGACTTTGGAGATGTGTAAAGATTAAAACCTTCCTTTTTAAGAAAAGAAAAGGGGAAGTGCTGTGGGATGGTCTGTATGGCAAATGTGTTGCTGATTAGTCAATAAATAAAACACTGATTGGCCATTGGCTAGGCAGGAAGTGTAGGTGGGACAAGGAGGAGAATAAAGCTGGGAAGTGGAAGGCTGAGTCAGAGAGACACTGCCAGCCACCACGATGACAAACAGCATGTGAAGATGCCGGTAATCCACGAGCCATGTGGCAAAGGTATAGATTAATGGAAATGGATTAATTTAAGCTGTCAGAACAGTTAGCAAGAAGCCTGCCACGGCCATACAGTTTGTAAGCAATATAAGTCTCTGTGTTTACTTGGTCGGGTTTGAGCGGCTGTGGGACTGGCAGGTGAGAGAGATTTGTCCTGACTGTGGGCCAGGCAGGAAAACTCTAGCTACACATAGACCAGACTTGCCTTGAACTCAGAGATTCACCTGCCTCTGCCTCCTGAGTACTGAGATTAAAGGCGTGCATCTTTAGAGTTCATATTTAAAGATTTGATTTAGAAGTTGGAGGTCTGTGCTTAAAGACTAATTATGTCACAATCCATGCAGTGATGACTAAGACATCAGTGTTGTCCAGATAAGGACAAGACACAGTCAAAGCTAAACATTTGCTATGAGGTAGACCGCTAATTCATGTGCTCTCTCTCTCTCTCTGACCTATATATCCCACCCTAACCCCAGTGACTGTGAACTCCAGTTCCTCCTGCTCCACCTTCACAGTGCTGGGATTACAGGCATGCACTACCACTTGGGCTTGTCAGGTATTAGGGACAGAACTCAGTGCTTTATATATAGCAGGCAAGACTATTAACTGAGCTAGATCTGAAGCCCAGGCCAGTGGCTCTCAAGCATTGGTGTTCACAACTATCCATTCACAGGGTATATTGTGAAAACCTAGATGGCTGGGAGTTCCCCCCAGACCCCCACCCCACACACACTTAGTAGTCTGTGGTAGGATCTGAGAAACTGCATTTCTATCAAGTACCTGTATTGGTTTAGGAAACTTTAAGAATCCTTGTTTGGCCAAGGTAGAAACCTAAGACATAGAGAGCCAGAGTATGAACCTGTGACTGCACAGTATCTAAACTTTTCTCACTTTTCCATTTCCTGGAGTCAATCAGCGCCACTAGGCTAATGCCCATCCGTTTAAAATAACTTGTAACCATGGTAACAGGGAGTTTCTCAACACTCTAGTCTCTCAACACTTTCAAATGGTGATTAAGGAAAAGGCTCCTGGTTTCACCTTTGCCACAAAATAGTAATCAGAAATTCAGATTGATATTTTGCCTGGTTTAGCCCGCTATTCATAAGTAACTAGCATTGGTAGCTAGAGGTAAAAATTATCCATCAAAATTCTTGTCAAGCTGGGGGTGCAGCTCAGTTCTAGCACGCACAAAGCCCTGGGTTCCATCCCCATGACTGAATGAAACCGCGTGTGGTAGCACACACCTGTGATTCCAGCACTAGGTAGGTGGAGGCAGGAACATCAGGATCAGTTCAATATTAGTCTCACCTACATGGTGAGTTTGAAGCTAGTTTGGGCTACATGAGACCTGGTTTCAGAACAAAACAACAACAAAAACCACTGAGATTTGCTGAGGGAAAAACTTTCTTTGGGTTTGACTCATCACTATGAGGGGAGAAGTTGAAGACCTGGAACTTGAGGTCCGACGTCCTGCCTTCTGTCTTTCCCTATCTGTCTCCTGGTTAGTGCATCTCACGGATTTCCTGAGACCAGCGAGGTAGAGGCTGGCCTCGACAGCTGTTGTCAAACACATGATGACTCACTTTCAAGTCTTTGTCTCCCATTGTGTTAGGACACTGTGTGAAGCTACATTGACCTACATATCCAGAATTAATCAAGTAGCACAGGCACTTTATTGCTGGATTTGGAAGTCACATGGGATCTAGGCATTGCATGTCTTCATTCTTTACTGCTTTTCTCTCCTGGGTCCAGGCCCGTTACAGGCAGGGATCTGAGTTGAGAGGCCACCTGCCAAACTTTCTAGGGCCTTGCGTCCCAGGAGAAAGAATTATACCAGGGGTACAGGATTTGAAATAGAGATAGGGACAGATACAGACAGACAGACAGATAAGAGCTGGGAAGAGATAGAGAGGTGGCTCAGCAGTTAAGAGAATGTACTGCTCTTGCAGAGGACCTGAGTTCAGTTCCCAGCAGCCACACTGGGTTGCTCACAACAACCTGTTAACTCCAGTTCCAGGAGATCCAACACCCTGCATGGACACCCGCACACACATGGTGCATGCACAGACAAGTAAGCAAGCACACTTACACATAACTTAAAAAAAAAAAAAAACCTCTAAACAAAAGCCAATAAAAAGGGAGAATTTGCTTTCTTTATTCATAAAGGAAACTGGTCCAGAGGAAGGGAGTGGGCTAGTGAGCTAAGAGAAGGCTCTAACTCAAAAATCCATTAAGTTTCACAACACTTTTCCGGGTTGTTTGCACAGCACCTGCTTCTTTTAAGTTTATATGTTGTGGGCTTTTCTTGCACACGTACATGTTCTGTTTGTGGCATGTGGCAGGCGGGGAACTGTTTAGTCTTCAGCTGACTGGCTTCTTATGGCTCTCCTGCCACAGGCCGTGTGAAGTAGGAAGTGGAGAATGAATGAAATTTGGAGGTTTAGCAGGACAGTGGAGGAGGTATGTGGCCATTCAGCTTAGTCTTTGGAGCCACACAGAGTCAAGTGGAGTGGATGAATCATCTCACCTTTCAGAGTTCCTTTCCTCATATGTAAATGGGTAGATGGTGCTTTCCTTTTTAGAGTGTCTATGAGGATCTTTGAATGGCCCTCATCCATGTGGGAGCTTGACACTATATTAGATATGTGAGTCAATGCTCAATTGATTAATAATTTAATCATCATCCTCATTACTAGAGACAAATCAAGGCTAGGGAAATGAGTAGAGGTTTTCAGTTTCAGTGCCATATTTAAATACATCTTTATTATAAATATTCGATTTTGGGTAGAGTGATTACTTGTGTGATCTACCATACCACCCTTTATGTGGGGCTAGGGAATTGAACCTAGAGCCTCATACCTCTTTACCTTAGTTGGTAGTTATGAACTCTACCAGTTGAGTCCAACTCAAGCTTATAAGAACCAGGCTAGGAACCCTATGGTGGTTTGAAGAAAATGACCCCCGTGGGCTCTTAGGGAGTGGTGGTATTAGGAGGTGTGGCCTTGTTGGAGGAAGTGTGTCACTTCAGACGCTCAAGCCAGGCCCAGTATGGCATTCTCCTCCTGCTGCCTGAGGGTCCAGATGTAGAAATCTCAGCTACCTCTCCAGCACCATGTCTTGCTACATACCTAACCTTGCTTCCTGCCGTGATGATAATGGGCTAAACCTCTGAACCTGTAAACCAGCCCCAGTTAAATGTTTTCCTTTATACGAGTTCCTGTGGTCATGGTGTCTCTTCACAGCAATAGAACCCTGACTAAGACAGAACCCAAAGAGCAGGCTTATTCTGATTATCAGATGCCAGCTCTGTGACTATGGGCAAGCCACTTGACCCTTCTGGTTCTGATTACCTCGTTATAAATAAGAATAATAATCCCTCATTGGCAGGGCTGGGATGTAGCTCAGTTGGTAGAGTGTCCACCTAGTGCACAAGAAACAAGGCTTTAATTGCCAGCCTCAGGTAAACGGAGTGTGGTGTTGTGACAAATGCTTGTAGTACTGCCCTTGCAGGCAAAGGCAAGAGGATCAGAAGTTCAAGACCAACCTTGGCTATATAGTGAGTTTGAGACTACAATGTGAATCTTGTTTAAAAAAAATTCTTAATTTGCTTAGTTAATACAATTTTCATGAGTATTAAGCAAGACAATCTAAGCCCCTTTGTTTACTATAAAGCACACAGTAATGGATATAATCATTTTTATATCATTTTCTTATTGTGACCTAAAAATGGGCAATTTTTATTTTCAACCTTTCAGGTTTTTTATTAGTATACATTAGTTATACACAGTAACGTGTTTCTGTTTAAATGTTTACACTTATTTATTTATGTGTGTGTGCATATGTGTATGTGTGCATGTTTGAGCTCATGTATACACCGACACATGCATGAGTGCATTTGCGTATAGGTCAGAGATCCTGGGGATTGAGGCTGGCAGGCTTGTATGGTACCTCTACCCCTGAGCCATTTCACCGATGTTTGCCTTCCTGATGATAACCATTCTGACTGGGTGGGATGGGATCTCAGTGTAGCTTTGATTTGTGTTTCCACGGTGACTAAAGATGTTGGACACTTTTTGTGTGTATTGGCTATTTGTGCTGTTTCTTTTGAAGTGTCCATTCAGCCTGTTTATCCATTTATTGGTTATACTATTTGCTCTTTTGTTTAATTTTTGAGTTCTTTATATATTCTGGATATTAACTCTCTATCAAATAGGTGGCAGAGATTCTCTCCCATCCTACAGGCTGTCTTGGCACTCTGCTTATTTGCTGTACAGAAGCCTTTAGAAGCCTTTATGAGATCCCATTTATGTGTTCTTGCTATGGTGGTTTGCATCTGTTAGAAGACATTGTACCAAGCAAGTGCTGTTGAGGCTTCTTTTGGGGGAATTTTTCTGTTTCAGCAGCCGCTTTCCAAATAACCAACATAGAGGCTTAATATTAACTTTAAATGCTCAGCCAATAGCTCGGGCTTGTTACTAACCAGCTTTACAACTTAACCCATTTCTATTCATCTATGTGCTGCCCCCAAGGCTTGTAACTTTTACCTCTATCCCATTTTATGTGCCTGGCTGGCTGGCAACCCCTCTGGCTCTGACCTTCTTCCTCCCAGTATTCTCCTAAACTGCTGTGGGATGTTCTGTATGTCAAATATGTTGCTCTGATTGGTTAGTAAATAAAACACTGATTGGCCAATGGCCAGGCAGGAAGTATAGGCGGGACAAGGAGGAGAATAAAGCTGGGAAGTGGAAGGCTGAGTCAGAGACACTGCCAGCTACCATGATGAGAAACAGCATGTGAAGATGCTGGTAATCCACGAGCCACGTGGCAAGGTATAGATTTATAGAAATGGAGTAGATTAAGATATAAGAACAGTTAGCAAGAAGCCTGCCACGGCCATACAGTTTGTAAGCAATATAAGTCTCTGTGTTTACTTGGTTGGGTCTGAGTGGCTGTGGGACTGGTGGGTGAGAGAGATTTGTCGTGACTGTGGGCCAGGCAGGAAAACTCTAGCTACATCTAAACCAATTCATGTGATTTCCAGATGCACCAAACATCTACTCTGGAGGCTCTTAATGACAATTCACTCAGACTTCTAATGAAGAAAAAAATAATTAGGAGGCTATTAATGACAAATCATTTCAATGGTAATTATGAATTGATGAGCAATTAATAGTACTAGGCTCAGGGTTGAGGCTTTCAATAACTTCCTGTATTACTTCATTTGCTTTTCTCAATAGCTATATGAAGGAAGTATTTTCATTCCCTTGTATGTGAGGGAGACAGAGCCTTGTTCTGCCCACGTGGGTTGGTCAGCAACAGAAGTGAAACCCATATTTATCTGGCCTCTAGTCTACCACCTCACCATTACTGTGTAACTCTTTGCTTGTTTTTAAAGTCTCTTCCTTCCTCCCTCCTTCCCTCCCTTCCTCCCTCCTTCCCTCCCTTCCTCCCTCCCTTCTTCTCTTCCTTTCTTTTTTTTTTAAAGATTTATTTATTTATTATGTATACAGTTTTCCATCTGCACATATCCCTGCAGGCCAGAAGAGGGCGCCAGGTCTCATTACAGATGGTTGTGAGCCACCATGTGGTTGCTGGGAATTGAACTCAGGACCTTTGGAAGAGCAAGCAGTGCTCTTAACCTCTGAGCCATCTCTCCAGCCCCTCTCTTCCTTTCTTTTTAAGATAGGGTTTCATGTAGTTCAGACTGGCCTTAAGCTTGCTAAGTAGCTGAGGCTGACCTTGAACTTCTGACCCTCCTGCCTCTATCTCTGAAGTACTAAGGTTACAGGTGTGATGTCTGCAGTGGGGGATATGAATCATGGCTTTGTGCATGCATTCTACTCACTTCTCTACACTCTATACCCTAGTCCCACATTTTCTGTATTTATTTCTGTCTCATAGGTTGTGTTAGAGGTCATTTCAGGTAATTGCTAAGTATCAGTTAAAATATCATCTCCTTCCTAAAGTTTTTCCTACATCCCCATCAGGAATCTCCCCATTTTCTGGTCAGTGTCTTAGTTACTTCCTTCCAATAATATCTTCTCCCTAGGAATTGGTTCTGGGCATGTTTGCTGATAATTACACTCCAGGACCCAAACAGCAGTTCTGAAAACCCAAAACCACTAAGGGAAAGCACACGTACAAAACTCACATGACTCCTTAGGTTCTATTTCCATCAGGTGATAAAATAAGAACAAGGAAAGCCAGGTTGGTGAGGGGCTCAGAATTTTTGCAAGATGTCAAGATGAGGGAGGAGGCAGGTGAGAATAAACCCAGTGTGGAGCACCTTCAATCTCCTTGCCCTTTAAACAGATAACAGGAGAGCTGAAAGGGTAAAGGGTCAGTGGCTCCTCTGAGGCCATTGTCCCGCTCATGCTCTGGGGAGTTTGGAGGTAAGTCCCATTAATGTTAATGGAAGTTACATGTGTAATTCCCCTTTTTCATCCCGGGGAGAATAGAGCTTTATACTACTTGGGTAATTATGGTACTGGCACTGTTTTGTTTTGTCTTTTTCTCCCCACCCCCAACTCCTCCCAGTTAACTTTTTCACCTGCTTTTCCTGCCTTGGACCCTTAAGAAAAGGAACTCAATTCTTCTTCCCTCAAAAAAAAGGAAAATTGCCAATATCTGCGGCTAGAGAAAGGTAACTAGATCTTCTTGGTGGGGGAGAAGAAAGCTAGAGAACACCAGGGCAGGAAGTCCGGGTGCTCCCTGCTAATTTTCAGATCCCAGGAAGCAGGCGAGGAGCGGATTTGCTAACAATGCTGGGCTTTTCACCGAGGCCCATTTCCTCAGGTATTTGAAGTGAGAGGAAAACAAATCCTAGAATCTGCGGCTGAATTAAGTGTAGCAGGGAAGGTTTAGTCAGCGTCGGCCTCACCGCTTGTAGAGCTAAAGCCTGGGCTCTGCTGAGAGAAGTGATACCTGAGAGTTGATTTATAGCAGGGAAAGAATGTTGTATTAAGGTTCTACTAGCAGTGTAAGTACTTGGACCCTGTCATACCAGGAGCACCGATTATAGCATGCAATAGTTCATCTTTTCATCCAGGTCTCGTGCGTGTGCGTGTGCGTGTGCGTGTGTGTGTCCACATGCAAGGGTGTGTGTAGAGCAGAGGACAACCTTCATGTAGTTCAGTTTTTAAAAAGATAGGTCTGAACCTTGCTAAGTGGGCTGGCTGGCCAGTGAATTCCAGGGATCCTTCCGTCTCCATCTTCCCAGCACCGGAATTACAAGTGCAAAGGACCACGGTTGGCTTTTATAAGATGGGTTCTGGGGACCCAGATCACCTTACCTGTGGTTTCCTGTCTCTCTCTGTAGCCACTCCTCTGGCATCACTGTGCACCAGAGCCAAGCAGACACTACCACTTTTCCCTTGAACCTCAAATGCTTGGATCCGTACTTTCTGCCTAGCTAACCCTGAATCTCTAGGTTTTAGTTAGAGCCCATTTCTGTGAAAAGCTCTTGAGGACAAACATAATCTAGCCCTTAGGCCAGTGTTTCTTTGCTGGTTTGTGTGTTTTATTTCTAACTGCTAGAGATGAAATCCAGAGGACTGAAGCCAGGGCCACAAGCATGTGAGGCTCGTGCTAGTCAGACCCTCAGTCCTAGCCTATGGGTCAAGTTGTGTGCAGCCCTTCCTGGCTCTTCCCCCTGTGGTCTGTAAGGTCCAACTTCATGCAAGCTGGCCATGTGGGCCTTTTGCTAATGGTGTGGCACCTGGAGCTTAAAATATTGGAAATAGCCGGGCGGTGGTGGCGCACGCCTTTAATCCCAGCACTCGGGAGGCAGAGCCAGGCGGATCTCTGTGAGTTCGAGGCCAGCCTGGACTACCAAGTGAGTTCCAGGAAAGGCGCAAAGCTACACAGAGAAACCCTGTCTCGAAAAACCAAAAAAAAAAAAAAAAAAAAAAAAAAAAAAAAAAAAAAAAAAATATTGGAAATATTTTGGTTTACTGATTCCAAAACCATTGTCAGAAAAGAACAATAAGCAAGAGAAACATGTTTATTGGAATCTATTTCAAGATTCAGCACATTTCTCTGTTTCAATGACTTGACCGCCATTGTAGCAAGAAAGTAGCCATAAGGCAGACACAAAAGATGAATCTGAGAATGCAATAAAACTTTAATGATAAAAACAGAGGTAGGAGGAGAGGAAAGAGATGACTCAGCAGTTAAGAGCTCTTCCAGAAGACCAGAGTTCATGTTCCAGCAACTGGCATTGAGAAGCTCCCAACCACCTATAACTTCAAATCCAGGGAACCCCACACTCTCTTCATCTCTGTAGGCACCTAAACACACACACACACACACACACACACACACACACACACACACACACACACACACACAAATAACAACAACAAAAACCCAAGGGTGGACTAGGTGGGTGGACTAGGTGGGTGGGCTAGGTGGGTGGGCTAGGGATGCAGCTCAGCGGGAGACAAGCACTTGCCTGGCCTGTGAGCATGCGTCAGGCCTTGGATTCACCCCTGGTGTTGCAAAGCTAAAATAACAACGAATATGGTAGTGGTCTGCTGGCCACCACACCCCCTCCATGGACCTGTGTGTGCCAGGGCTTTACATGTATTTGTTTTAGAACAACCTGATGGATAAGAGAGAAAAAGTAACCGTTGAAAGCCTCCCCCACTGTGTGCAGGGACAGAGTTAGGCTTCTAATGTACACAGGAAATGGTCAATAAAGTTTAATTCAACAAACACCAGTTGAACACCTACTATAGATTATGGTTAGACATTTGAAAACATCAGCACCTTTATACTTTACTTAATTTTTTTTAAGATTTAACTTTATTTTTTATTATGTAGAGTGTGTGTATGCCTGTGTGAGTATATGTCCACACATGTGCAGATGCCTGGGGGAAGCCAGAAGAGGGCACCTGATGACTTGGAGCTGTATTCTCAAGCATATGTGAATCATCTGTTGGGATGATGGGATGAAAACTCTGGTCCTCAGGATAGAGCAGTCAGCACCCTTAACCTCTGAGCCATCTCCAGCCTCTAGCTCACTTGTTTTTGATTGTCTGGAATGATTTAAAAATAATTGTACGGTAAATGTGAATATTGGAATCACACATGAATTTTTATCTCACAATTTAACAACGTTTTGTATTGGTGAATATCTTTAAGTTCTGGTTTTAATAACCAAACATGAAAAACAAATGAAGTGGTGTAGTAGATGCCCAGCCTCCATCAAACAATTTTGAAATAGTTTTATATTTGAAGGATTCATATTTAGAGTAGACTTTGGCTCAGTGGTGATTGTAGGTGGTAATCATTTTAAAAAACGAACTGTTGTTTTGAAGACGGTCTTCATAATTTAGGTACCTTGAGGGCTGGAGAGATGGTGAGGTGGGTAAGAGCCTTGCTATTGCTTGTAACCCCTGCTTTGAGGGGCAAAGACAGAGAGCTCGCTGGCCAGCCAGACTAGTCAAAATGACAAGCTTCTGGTTCACTGAGAGCCCTGTCTCAAGGTGGTGAGGGTGAAGGGTGGTAAGAAAGGACACCAGGCAGAATTCCTCATGCATGCACCATGCACTTAGAAAAGATAAAAGAATTTGAGTATGTTGTTGGTGCTGGAGACAGAACTCAGGAACTCAGGTAAGAAGTCCATTGCCACCAGCTGAGCCCAGACCTGATGACCAGACCTGATAATTTTGATGTTGGATCTCCTCACATCCCAAGGTTATCTCTCTTTTAAATTTTTTTCAGACAATATATTTTGATCATATTCTTTCTTCTCCCCAGATCCTCCCTACCTCTCATACCCACCCAATTTCATGTTTTTTTGCTCTCTCTCACTTTCTCAAAAAAACAAAAATGAAAATCAAAACACACTAAAAAAGAAAGAAAACTAGTAATACAAAACAACAACAACAACAAAAAATCCAAAAAACAAAACAAACAAATAACCCCCCCCCAAAAAAAAACAAAAAGCTCACACACAAGCCAGGTAGTAGTGGCACACACCTTTAATCCCAACACTCAGGAGGCAGAGGCAGGCAGATCTCTGTGAGTTCGGGGCCTGCCTGGTCTACAGAGCGAGATCCAGACAGGCAAGACTACACAGAGAATCCCTGTCTCACCCCCCCCACCCCAAAAGTGCACACACAAAAACTATGGAGTCTGTTTTGTGTTGGCCAACTACTCCTAGGCATGGGGCTTACCTGGAGTGTGGTTGAGACACCCAGTCACACTCCATTTGAGAAAACTGATTGTCCTTTCCCAGCAGGTATCAATTACAAATAGCTTCCTGGTTAGAGGTGGGACTTTGTGTCCACTTCTGCTTCTCAGTGCTGGGATTTTGTCTTGTTTGAACCTGTGCAGGCTTGTGTGTGCTGTCACAGTCTGTGAGTTCATGTGTGTGTCCGTCCTGCTGTGTCTGGGAGACACAGTTTCCCTGGAGTCCACCTCTTCCATGTAGAATCTAAAAGCATACCAGGAGTAACTTCTGTTCCTAGAAGCAGAGAAGCTTGCCATCCTCTCTCCAGGTTTGAAGACTTTCAAGCCTTCTCACTAAAGCCCCAGACCCTGACCTCATATTGTCATCTACGTATGCTGGGCTACTGAGGGTAAGAAGAGAGAAACTTCAAAACTCAGTGAGGAGGTTCAAAATTGGACCATGACTGAAAATTTGGCACTTAGTGCAATTTTAGCGTCTCTCGCCTTCATGTCCTTCATTTTGCAGAGGATGAAAGGCCGGCTCCTTTCCCCCAAGAAGTTGATCTGTGAACTCTGCCAAAAACTTCACAAACTCTCGGTTGTCCGTCATGCGATCCATTAGCATAATTTGCCACCCAAGGTGTGAATGTGTAATCTCTAAATTGATGTGTAGGATAGTGCCCTGTGTCAAGATGCTGTTCCCTGTAGTAGAGAGAGTTAAAAGTTGCCGTGAGTGTCGCTGATTTCTTTTTACCTTTCTCTTAACATGAACCTCTCATACAAATTTAACCGAAGCCATTGAGTGGGATGGTGTTCTTCAACCAAATGAAGCCTCCAGCAGAGTTCTTGGGGGCTAGAAAGGATAGCAATCTGATTTTCATAAGTGTGTTGGTTTGTTCAACCAGGGCGGGGACAGCCAGATACTTCAATAAATCACAGAAATCAATTTACTTTTCAGACTTCAAAAAACTGGTTCGTAAACTAAAGCAATAAAGGGGAGAAACAGAATCAGTCCCTTGTTGTCCCCATTTTGGGAATCTCTCTCTCTCTCTCTCTCTCTCTCTCTCTCTCTCTCTCTTCCTCTCGTGTGTGTGTGTGTGTGTGTGTGTGTGTGTGTGTGTGTGGTGTGTGTATGTGTGTGTGGTGTGTGTGTATGTATGTGTGTGTGTGTGGTGTGTGTGTGTGTGTGGTGTGTGTGTGTGTGTGTGTGGTGTGTGTGTGGTGTGTGTGTGGTGTGTGTGTATGTATGTGTGTGGTGTGTGTGTGGTGTGTGTGTGGTGTGTGTGTGTGGTGTGTGTGTATCTGTGTGGTGTGTGTGTGTGTATGTATGTGTATGTGGTGTGTATGTATGTGTGTGTGGTGTGTGTGTATGTATGTGTGTGTGGTGTGTGTGTATGTATGTGTGTGTGGTGTGTGTGTATGTATGTGTGTGTGTGGTGTGTGTGTATGTGTGTGTGTATGTATGTGTGTGTGGTGTGTGTGTATATGTGCGTGGTGTGTGTGTGTGTGTGTGTGTGTGTGTGTGTGTGTGTGTGTAGCTTAGCCTGGGTGTTTGTAGGGACTTACTTCACCCACATTAAAGCTTTGTAAAATTTCTCTAGGGTCTCCATCATGATCTTCCTCTTTTTAATTCCTAAAATTAAAATGTGTTGGAATGCCTGCCTGCCTTTCACTCCCTCCTCAATGGACTCTTTAGTTTTTCACACCAAGGTGTCCTTCTTTAGGGTGCCAGGTCAGCTACCAAAACAGCTTCGACACGGGGATTAGCACCAATTAACATCTTTGTACACAAAAGCCCCTGGCAGCTGAACACGCAGGCCAGTGGCAGCTCGGGGGCTGCATTTTAAACAGGGGCCTTCTGTACTTGCTTCGAGTAGGAAGAGGTGGAGAAAGTTTTTATTTATAATTGGAAATGCTGTTTTTGGATAAAGTCTAATGAAAAGCAAAGTAGAGCTCAGAAGTATCTACCAAATGCCAATTTCACCTTGGTCTCCATTGTCTGGGGTCCAGGAGGATGCTGACACAATGTAGCCTGTTCCTTGGCACGTTGAGATGCGATGCAATGTTCTTCCCCTAACCATTTTGTTCTTATGTTTCTCTTGTTTCCTCTCTCTCTCTCTCTCTCTCTCTCTCTCTCTCTCTCTCTCTCTCTCTCTCTCTCTCTCTCTCCCTCCCTCCCTCCGAGGTACAAAAAGAAACTGCTGCAAAGGCTATATGGTCTTTGAAGCCTTTTCATAAGGAATCTATCATGTGGGTACCTGCACCACGAAGTCTTTGTTTGGGACAAAAAAAGTAGGGAGTGGTACTGTGCAAAGTTTGTTTCATAGCCCTTCAGTTAGAGAGTTATTGCCATTGTCGTTTTAAGTAGAGATATTGGATTGCTGTGTTCTCTGGTCTTGACGTGTGTGTGTGTGTGTGTGTGTGTGTGTGTGTGTGTGTGTGTGTGTGTGTGTGTATAGAGAGATGGTGTATCTTGTATTCAGAAATACTGAAATCAATAAAGACTAATGTTAAAACAAAGAGACCTTCAGAACCCAAGTAGACAGACTCAGATCTGGTTGGAAACTTCTGAGAATAGTACTGTTAAAGATGTAAGGGGATGTGTTCTGTGGTTGGGTGGTGAGTTTTCAGGCTCATTTTAAAGCCGGAGGGTAATCTGAGTGTTTTTAGTCTGCTTGATCTTGCACCTTTGTGGCTTCCTCAACTGCGAGGCTGAGAAATTTCTCTGTGAATAAAAGTACTAGACATGGTAATGCTGTTTGCAGAAATGTCTCCGGAAGATGACGGTGGGAATCCATGGAAAACCAGAGATCTGTAAAATAAATTAATTAATGTATGGAGGTCACATGATGATTGGTGTTTCAGACTTCCTGAGGCAGTATGAAGAGGGTTGGGAAACACAGAAGTGCCACATTTAGTCTCCTGTCCTATTATCTTTTTGTTTTATGAACGGAAGGGGTAAAGACAATAATATGCATTTCTCTCCTTCAAAGACCCCAGTGGAAAAAAACTTGGGGGTTTTGTTTGTTTTTTAAGTCAGCCTCTTGCTACCTAATCTAAATTATAGTCATTTTCAGTTTCCTGGGTTTCATACATAACTCTAGATTCTTCTTGGTGTGATATTTTCGAAGCAAACCTTAATATGATCTCACTGTGTGTCTTTCCCCCCTGGGCTCAGATTTCAGATACTGTATTGTGAGTCTTCAGACATGCGGAGTACCCCTAATGTTACATGGAAATTGCCAGAGGCATAGGTGGGATGGAAACATTGTTATATTTTGTTCATTTTTCACCCTTCAGCAGTTGCTCCTTTCTCCCTCTTGCTGAACGCTTATTAGGGTATGACGTGCAGGTGTGTGGGAAATGGCTAGCGGACATTGACAGGTTACTTTGTTGGTCACCGCCTAATTAGAAGAATAGTGGATGCTCCCTGCTAAGCTTTAGTGTGGGGCAGCAGAGCTGGTCCGGTCTAATTTCCTCACGGCTTTGATACTCGCCAAGAGATTGACGGTTTACACAAAAAGCCAAGGCCCGAAGGAGGCCGGTGCAAACAATGAGCCTTCTTGCTTGTAGACACCACAGATGTGAGAGAAAGCTGGCGAAAAACAATTGGCTGACACTGTCTAATTGTCTCCGATGTCAGCGTCATTAATGTTTTCCCATGTAAACCGGAGAAGGCCAAGGTTGTACCCTCCCTTTATTTCCAAGGCACATGATTATGTAACTCACCAAGATTCAGATTAAGCGTTAATTGTATTTGTGCAATAAAGAATCCAAAGCTACCTTGGATTTAATGAATATGTGTTTAATTAATTTTGACAGCTTTTATCTTTATTACCTTTGGAGTGATCCTTATCAGAATTAATCACATTTTTTGAGCAATTATAAAAATCACAACTCACTATCATGATTTACATTTATTTACATCGCAAAATTTAAACCAAAAAAAACCTAAGAAACTTTGATAATCTGGGAAACTTCTGAACACATTTTGCCATCATCAGAACAATCATTTGGGGGTGTCAACAGAGCTTCTTAATTAGATGACGACAGCTCTGCATGCTCAAAAGAGACACATGGTAAGAGCCAAGAGATACAGTGTTACCAGATTACCCTGAAAAACCCCAAACTTGTTTCAAAATGAAATGAACATGAGGAAGGTTAATCCTTGGGAAAACTAACAGACTGAAATTCAATTTGTTAATTTTTTGGTGAGGTAAGACCCATAGTTTTTGTGAGCTAAATTACATGGATACAAATGACTTCTCCCAGAAACACAACTTCAGAAGTCCAAATCAGTCAAGGATGGAGCTGTAGTGCCTGGTCCTTTGAATATTTCCTTGGGTTTTTATTGTTGTTTGTCTTTTGCTTTTTTGTTTTTGAGGGTGCACTTTTCTCCAGAGTAGTGGCAGAGAAACAGAGCTGTGTCTGGGGCATGATTTATTGTGGTCAGAGAAGCCCAGACATTCTGAGTTCCCTACAGTGGATAATGTATTAACTTTGGAGTTGGGGTGGAGCTCAGAGGGAGGGCTTGTGGGTTAGCATGTACAGTACCCTGGCTTCAAATTTTGATCCTTAGCAGTAAACACCATTTAAGTCTCAAAAATAATGTCTTTCTGGTTCAGGGGGGTAGTTCCATGGCTAAGGCGCTTGCAGGGAGGGTCCTGAGTTCACTGCTCAGAACCCACATGAAAAAGGTGGGCAGCCTGTGCTTGTAACCCCAGTGCTGGGGAAGACTGGAGGATCCCTGGCAATAGCCACATTATATCCAGAAGACCATCTCTGCATCTGCCAGCTCTCACATTCTTTCTGGATTTAGAGTTATGCATAGAAAATCATGTTGGTCTTTAACTTCCCATAGGCTTTCCTTATTTGTAGAACATCATCTGCCAGCATCCACACAGTGAGTGCCCAACATGTATGGGCCCCATTCATCCTCAATTGTGATTTTGTAGAGATGGCCAAAGAGAGTCTGTTTTGGGGTCAGGTTGATCTGAGTTTGAATTTATTTTCAGCCATATTAGCTAGGAAGCCTTGGGTATTTCTTTTTGAACCCTGATGTCTTTGTATTTATTTTTTTAAGCCTTTCATCCTAGCACTTGGGAGGTAGAGGCAGGTAGATCTCTGAGCTTTAGGCCAGCCTGGTGTACAGTGTGAGTTCCAGGACAGACAGGGTTACATAGGGAAACTCTGTCAAAAAAAAAAAAAAAGATTTATTTTTAATTGTACGTGTGTGTTCATGAGTGCAGGTGTTCACTGAGGCTAGAGGCATCAGATCCTTTGGAGCTGGAATTACAGGCAGTTGTGAGCTGCCAAACATGGGTGCTGAGAACCGCACTCTGGTCCTCTGTAAGAAAAGCACACTCTTTTAGCTGCTGAGTCATCTCTCCAAGTCCTTGTATTAAAAATAGACAGTAATATGGTTTGCAGGACTTGCCATTAAAGATAACAAAAGTGAAGGAAAACACCACAGAACAACAACAAAACCCCTGTGGTGGTTCATGATTTTAATCTCAGCACTGGAAAGCAGAGACAGGCAGATCTCTGAATTTGAGACCAGCCTGGTCTACATAGAGAGAGTTCCAGCACAGCCAGGGCTTTGGAGTGAGACCGTATCTCCAAATATGAAAGAAAACAAAGGGATAAACAAAAGGTACTGAGGGTGGGGCTGGAACAGTTAAGAGTGCTTTCTTCTCTTAGAGAGGACTTGTGTTCAGTTCCTAGTACTCACATCAGAGGGCTCACAACTGTCTGTACTCCAGCCCCTCTCTGGGCATCTGCACACATGTGGCACACATATATACGCTTGGGCACGTATGAACACACATCAAACGGCACAGGGTTATTTGTGGCAGGTGTGTTACCATGGTAGATGCTATTGTTTTTACAGAGGAAGCTGCTGCATGGAACAGCATGTCTGCCATGCCTCCATTTTCTATTTGTGTCTACCTGTGCATGGTACTACCTGCCTGGGCTTAAAGCCTCACATGTTATATGAGAAGATAGCATCTGTACTCAGTGTTACTGTGAGGAATGAACACCATCAGCATAACAATGACACTCATAACGTATACCACCAATGTCTTTTGAAGGGGGACTCAGTAGCAGGCACTGTGTAAAAATGTGTATGTGCATCGAGGCTGGAGAGATGGCTCAGCTGTTAAGAGCACTGACTGCCCTTCCAGAGAACCACAGGGTTATTCCCAGCACCCACATGGCAGCACACAACTCTCCATAACTCCAGTTCCAAGGGGATCCTGTGCCCTCCTCTGGCCTCTATGGGCCTTTAGGCGTGCACATGATGCACAGATATACATGCAGATACAACAATAACCCCCACCACACACATAAAACAAACAATGTTTTTAATTTTAAAATTTAAAAAATACATGTACACTATCTTATGTGCCTCGCATCACACAGTCTGAAACACAGCAAGCATTTGTTTTTGTTTTGTTTTTTGTTTGTTTGTTTGAGACAAGATCTCTTTAAGTAGCCCTGGCTGTTCTGGAATTCACAATGTAGACCAGGCTGATCTTGAACACACAGAGATCCACCTGCCTCTGCCTCCCAAGTGCTGGGACTAAAGGTGAACACCACCACACCAGCTTCCCAAGCACTTTTTAGGTTAACTGTCAAAGGTCTATTTGTCATGAGACCTTCCAAGTTGTTGAATTTTTGCTCAGCAAAATTCTTCATGACATGTTATAGGAGCTGGAAGAACCTGCTCCCAGACCAGGCCTTTCTTATGGTGGAGTTAGAGAGCACTGCATGGAAGTCCCTGTCCTTTGAAACCTGTCGGTCTCTGTTCCCCTTATCTGACTCTCACTTGTAAGACTCTTTTCTCCAAAGGCAGCAACAGGGGGAAGCTAACCCTGAATAAAGTCTACATTTCCCCAGAAAACGGTAATTGCTTGTCTTGCTTTATTCCAGTGTATAGGCTGTTGGCTTGCAGCTCTTTGCTCAATGCCCCAGACCAGCTGGGAACTGATGCCAGATGATTGGCAGATCCAACACTGGGCACAGCCAGATGGGCCTAGAAAATGCCCTCCTCTCCCTTTGTTTGAGAGTTAATTTGTCCCCAAAGGAGATAAGTTTTACAGTTTTTAAGTACTGTGCCTACATTTGTGTGGACTGGTTTATTTTAAAAACAAAGGAATATTTTACTCTCACAAACCATCTTATTTGTTGGAAATTCTAAGCATAGAATGAGGGAGTATGGGGAGCTAGAGAAGCATAGCTTCTCACTTGCAGAGGCAGAGGCATCTCTAGTAGGCTGGTGTGATTACTACAAACAGAGCTTGGTAGCCAGAGAAGGCCCAAGTAATCATCAAACTTTCTGCACTCACATATGCATTATGGAACTTTGAAGTCAGTGACTTCAAAGTAGGTCAGCAATGTGTCCTAAACATGAGTCACGTATAAGCTCCTGTGTAGACGAATTTCTAAAATGGTCTTATTAAATAAAAATCATGGAGCCAAATATAGGGGTGAAAGCCTTAGAGAAAGGTCAGTGAAATAGGGAAAGCCACCAGCCAACCTTACCTCACCAGCTCTGCAGCTTCCAAATGCAAGTTACTTCCTGTCTACCCACACTTTTATTGCATTGCTGTTCTGGCCCCTCATTGGCTCTCTTAGCCCAGCTACCTCACTTCCTCTTCCTACACAGCTCTGTCACTTTCTGTCTGTCTGTACAGACCTCCAGACCTCTATGGTTGGTACTGGGATTAAAGGCGTGTCACCAGGCTTGACTCTGTTCCCTAGTGTGGCTTTGAATATACAGAGACCCTGCCTGCTAAGGGATAAAGATTAAGGGCATGTGCTACCAATGCCTGACTTTTTTGTTTACTTAAAATGGCTTGCTAGTTCCTCTGATCTCCAGGCAAACTTTATTTATTAACACACAAATAAAATATCACCACATTTCAGCACAAATAAAATATTACCACATTTCCCCTTTTTTGGCTAAGAAAAACAAAAAAAAATAATAAAGTTATAACTAATATAAGAAAAACTATATACAATAAATACAATAACTATATACATTATATCCAAGCAATAAATATATCAACAATGTCTAGTCCATTTGCATTTGACAAATTCAGAGAAAATATTGCATTATCTATGCTATTTTGGTGAGTCCAAAATGTACCCAATTCTATCCTATCTTGTATTATCAACATTAAATTATCTTATGATGTCTTTCAAACTTATACACTTAAGACTTCTTAGTTTCTTTTCTGAATTTCTTAACAAGGAAAACTGTAACTACAACTATCTAATCTTCAACTCCCTCAGAGACCCGAGAAGGAAATAATATTACCTAGTAAAACTGGAAGTGCAAACAAGTGACTTCCAAAAAATGAGTTATGACAGAAACAGCCAGCTTCCTGAAGGTTTCTCTGCATGTTGGGGCATTGTCTTTGGCCTACAGGCTTAGCATATCTGATAGACTCATTTGTGAAGTAGGATGTACACAAGGCCAACAGCTCAACCTCACATTTGGTGTAAGTATTCCATGTACCAGATAAACTTGAATTCTGCAGTGTCCTGTCATGACTCAGGATTTTAATTTCTGGAAATTGCTGATGGTATTACAATTCGGCTTCCCATTCTTCTCAGCTTGTGGGTAGCTTCATCTTCTTTATTAAATGCCAGTCTACCATAGAGAGGTTAGACTCTATTAGCCTAGTTACACCTTCAAGAATAACTGTTTCAGCTACTGTTCCACTGCACACCAGAAGCCACCAGCCCACTGTCTGCTCAGCTGCCTTTGAAGGAAGGGGCACTGTACCTTTTCTGGATTGCAAAGCCACTTCAGTGATGGTGCCATATTGCCCTGGCCTCAGAGGGTGCCTGTTGCCAAAGCTGCAACTACACTTGTCTTTGCAAGGATCGGTAGTTGTGGTGGTATTGTGTCCCCCAAAATACTGTGCACCCTAATAAACTTATCTGGGGTCAGAGAACAGAACAGCCACTAGATACAGAGGCTAGAAAATGGTGGCACTCACACCTTTAATCCTAGCCTTCTGGAGGCATGGATCTCTGTGAGTTCAAGGCCACACTGGAAATAGCCAGGCATGGTGACTCGTGCCTTTAATCCCAGGAAGTGATGGCAGGAAGCAGAAAGGTATATAAGGTGTGAGGACCAGGAACTAGTACTGGTTAAGCCTTTAGGCTTTGAGCAGTAGTTCAGCTGAGATTCATTCTGGATGAGGATTCAGAGGCTTCCAGTCTGAGGAAACAGGATCAGCTGAGGAATTGGCAAGGTGGGGTGGCTGTGGCTTGTTCTGCTTCTCTGATCTTCCAGCATTCACCCCAATACCTGGCTCCAGGTTTGATTTTATTAATAAAACCTTTTAAGATTCGTGCTACAAGTAGTCCTTTGTTTTGTGTCCTGTTTGTCCATTTTGGATAGCATGCTGTCAGCAGTTGATGCGAGGGCACTTTCTTGCCCAGTGGCTAACTTTTGCCACAATGCAAGTTAACTCCATATGCAGTTTCTTCAATGCCCATATCTTCTCTGAAGTAGATTGGTGCTGCCAGGAGCCGACATGTGTCATACTCATAAAAAAAAAAAAGAAAAAGAAAAAAAAAATCTATGTTATTAAAACATCTCAAATGACATATTCTATAGATATCTGAAGGTTTTGAAGATGACCTGTCTATCTAAAACATATCTCTGGTTGACCTTGAAAACATACCTAATATGACTACAAGTTCAATTGTAATGTCTAACTACTAACTTTCATTTCTTTATATCCCAAAATTTGGTAATAATAACATTCAAGGATTAGCAAATTACATTACATTGTTAAATGAACTGTATAGGTACAATATCTTGAACAAGATTAGAAACATACGTATAGCATTTTCTAACAAAATCAATCTCAAATTTGTATCAATATATATAATTTGTATACAATGTTCAAAAGTCTAATCCAATGTAAAATATTTAGAACTAGTAGTTGTTTTTTAAATGTAAATTCAAGAATCGACCTTTTTTATCTATATCATGTCTATATTCTCTCTTTTTTCTTTTCAGAGTATATTCAATAATCTACCCTTTAGTCTATCATTTCTATATCTTTTTTTTTCAGAGTAGATTTAATAATCTACCTCTTATCTAGATCCTCTTTTTTTTCTTTTTCTTTTCAAACAAGATCCTTAAATCTAATCTCCTTTGTTTAGTCTTTTTCCTGACCATAAACAGCAACAACTTGTAAGCAACCATCCTAAACAATAACAACTATCCCAAACCCAAAACCCATTGAAAGACCATAAACCACCCACCCACCTCTTGGGAATGTGTGTGTTGTGTTCTTAAAATTGCTTCCTGCTGTTTGTGGGTGAAGGCACCTGTAGGGGATCCTGAAAATAAAAATTTTGGGTTAATTGTCAAGTTCTGGGAGAGGTAGCTATATAATATGTTATCCAGTCTCTGCATAATGTGAAAGTGCAGGGCTCATCTCAAGTCCTCGCTCAAATAGTCTGTGAGACTGGATCATCTCAGCTGGCCATCTCGAAATTTTCCCGAGCAGTTTGTAGTTCAAAGCTGATCTTTGGGTGATGTTTGTCAGCTTAGTGGTATTATTATTGTCCATGTGGAATCATCATAGTGAGGCCCCATCATCTTTCTGTAGACTTCAAATTCACTGTTAGGCCTGGTCATGATCCCCTACAGAAAACTGATAGAGACTCCAACACAAAAACATGTATAGGCAGCTAAATGAAGCCTTTTTTTCTAGAATTAGTTAGTACTCTATATGACCATTAATGTAATAACAAAAGTTTAAAAAAAATATAATCTTACAAATTTTGATGTAAAATTCATACCTTAAGAAAAGTTTAAAGAATCAAAATAGAACCAAAGAATTGAGATTAGTGGCAATAGAATAGTCCCTTAATTTTTTTTCTTCTGTCCCATATCAGATGGCTCTCCTGACATGATACAGAGATTTTGCATTTTCCTTTTAACAAACATGCTTGGGTTTAGAGAAAGAGAGAGCCATTCTCCAACTCCAAAGCCAGCTTTAATTTTTAATTAAACTGGGACTACATAAAGACCATTTGTGTTAAATGTCCATAGAGAAGAGAAGAAACAAACATCTAGGAAGATTTATGAAATTTTATATTTGATATTCCAATAGGCCAATTTACTCCTTTTCTTGGAACTTTTTTCCTAGATTATTTGTCCTTTTTCTTCAGATGTCTTATTTGTCCAGTGTTCTTCAGATTCCTTAGCCTTCATTCTCCTGAAAGACAAAAACAAAAACCCTTCCCCAAGCCTAACTTTGGGGAGGTTCTCTTTTGGCAAGTTATATCTGATTAAATGAAAAGCATTCGTTAGTGGTTATAAGTTAGTTTAAATTGGATGGTCATGCTGGCCAATGAACTATCACCTCTTCTAATTAAGAGGTCTCTCTTGTTCAAATCGAATGTTTACCAATTTTGATGGTATCCATAGCTTTTCTTCTCCTGTAGAAACAAAAGCAAAACCTCATCCCCAACATAACACATATCCTGATTTCCATTCTGAGGTCAGCATATCTTTGAAGTATAGGCTGATTTAATTCTGTAGTTTTTTTCTATTATCCAGTGTCTCTCTGATGCTGTTGTTCCTTTCTCATTAGCATTGAGAAAATTAAAAATTAACAGAGCATTATGTAATCTATTTCTGGGGGGTTTTGTTACTCCTTTCTGTTTATTTAGCATATCCTTTAGAGTTTGATTTGATCTTTCTATAACTGCTTGGCCTATAGGATTATGTGGTATACCTGTGTTGCTAGGGTTTTTCTGGTCCTGCCTGGCCCACAGTCAGGACAAATCTCTCTCACCTGCCAGTCCTGCAGTCACTCAGACCCAACCAAGTAAACACACAGAGACCTATATTACTTACAAACTGTATGGCCATGGCAGGCTTCTTGCTAACTGTTCTTTTTCTTAAATCAACCCATTTCTATTAATCTATAAGTTGCCACATGGCTCTTAACATCTTCTCATGGCGGTGGCTGGCAGCTCTCTCTGCCTCAGCCTTCCACTTCCCAGAATTCTCCTCTCTGCTTGTCCCGCCTATACTTCCTGCCTGGCTACTGGCCAATCAGTGTTTTATTTATTAACCAATCAGAGCAACACATTTAACATACAGAACATCCCACAGCATATCTATAATATGCTTTATATTGTAATAAGCGAAAAAAAAAACTTTCATTTTACCAGAGACATATATTGGAGCATTGTCAGTTTTAATTTGTGCAGGTATACCCATGATGGCCATAACTCCTAGCAAATGCGTGAATATCGAATTAGCTTTTTCAGAACTCAGAGCAGTCACCTGTTAAAATTCTGAATAAATATCAATGGTGTGGTGTACATATTTCAATTTTCCAAATTCTACAAAGTGAAACACATCCATCTGCCAGATTTCATTCCTCTGAGTACCCTTTGGTTTATATCCTGCTGGTAGTGGAGTCTGATTGTAAAAAGGACAAGTAGGATATTTCCTTACAATTTCCTTGGCTTGTTGTCAGGTTATGGAAAAATCCTTTTTTAAACCTTTACTATTTACATGATGTTTTTTATGAAATTCTGAGGCCTCCAGCACATATCCTATCAATAGTTTATCAATCTCATCATTGCCTTGTGCTAGAGGGCCTGATAGACCTGTGTGGAATCGGATGTGAGTTATATATAAGGGATGATTCCTATTCCTGATTATATCTTGTAACTGAATAAATAACAAAGTTAATTCTGACTCACCAGGGATAAATTCTGCAGTCTCAATATGTAATACCACTCTCTCAGCATACTGTAACTATGTTGAGAGGTTCTGAAAAATCCATTAATATCAACAGAATAGCATACAGTTCCAATTTTTGAACTTAATTATAAGGACTTTGAACCACTTTACTTAAATTTTTTGATTTGTAACCTACCTTTCCTTTTTTTTGCATCTGTATGAAATGTATGAACTCCAGATATGGGTGTTTCCTGAACAATTCGAGGCAGAATTCAATCAGCTCTCTTTATAAGTTGAGTTCTATCACTTTTGGGATATCTGCTGTTAATCTCTCCCAAAAAATTACTGTAAGCTCTTTGCCAAGGTTCACTTTCTGCCCATAATTTGTCAATTTCATCCTTGGTTAAAGGTACTACAATTTCTGCTGGGTCTATTCTGGCTAATTGATGAAGTCTCAATTTTCCTTTTAAGATCAATTCAGAGATCTTTTCCACATAAGTTTTTAATTTTTTTAACTCTATTTATTTGGTATAAATATCCATTCCTATATAATATCTTCCCTCTGCATTAAAATTCCTATAGGAGAATTCTTAGAGGGTAAAATAACCAAAATGCAATCAAGCTGTGGATCCACACGATCCACATGTCCTTCCTATACTTTCTTTTCCACCAAGGCCAATTCTCTCTCAGCTTCAGCTGCTAATTCTCTTGGACTATTTAAACTTGTCACCTTCTAAGGTTTTGAACAAATTACTCAGTTCATGATTTTTTACACCAACAACAGTTCATAGAAGGGAAATGTCTCTGAATAATCTTTGAAAGTCATTAAGAGTCCGTAATTGATCTCTCCTAATTTGCACCTTTTAGGATCTAATTTTTTGTAGACCTATTTTATATCCTAAATAATTAGTAGAATCTCCTCTTTGTATCTTTTCAGGAGCAATTTGTAATCCCCAACAAGGCAAAATTTTCTTTACTTCTTCAAAATTCTTTCTAAAGTATCTGCATTTGAATCAGCTAGTAAAATATCATCCACATAATGATAAATTATAGATTTAGGAAATTGTTTATGTATCACTTCCAGTGGCTGTTATACAAAATATTTGCACAAGGTTGGGCTATTTAACATTCCCTGTGAGAGAACCCTCCATTGATATCTCTCAACTGGCTGAGAACTATTATAAGTAGGCACCATGAAGGCAAATCTTTCTCTGTCTTTTTCTTGTAAGAAACAGTCTTTGAAATTGATAACTATAAGAGGCCATCCTTTAGGTAACAGAGTAGGCAAAGGAATTCCGGACTGTAGAGAGCCCATTGGCTGAATTACTTTGTTAATTATTCTTAGGTCTGTTACCATTCTCCACTTCCCAGATTTCTTTTTAATAACAAATACAGGAGAATTCCAAGGGCTGGCTGATTCTTCAATATGCTGAGCATTTAACTGCTCTTGTACCAGCTCTTCTAAAGTCTGCAGTTTCTCTGTTGTTAATGGCCATTGCTGAACCCATACAGGCTTGTCTGTTAACCATTTTAAAGGTAGAGCTATTGGTGTCTTTGAAAGATCATCAGTGGTTGTGCCCTGTTCTTGTATAATATGGATGGCTAGTGACTGCTCTTTATAATAATACCTCCTAATATTTCTCTCAGAAACGTGTTAGTTTATGGTTTGTTTCTGAGTTTGGAGGAATGTTAATCTGAGTATTCCATTGTTGTAATAGATCACAGCCCCATAAATTCATAGCTATATTAGCTACATATGGCTTTAATTTTCCTCTCTGACCTGGCCCTATACATTTGAACCATCTTGCACTCTGTTTCACTTGAGATAATGTTCCAATCCCTAATAGCTGAACATTTACCTCCTGAAGAGGCCAATTTGGATGCCAAAATTCTGGTGCAATTATTGTAATATCTCCACCTGTGTCTACCAAAACTTCCAAGAGAACGTCATTTATTCATATTTTTAAATTTGGTCTTTGTTCATTTATAGAAGTTTGCCAAAAAATTCACTTTATGGTTTTTCCTGAATTTCCTGTTCTCTCTGATACAGCTGTTCTATCACCCTGAGCAGCCTGGTTTATTCCAATAGGCATTTGGTTATTTAATTGTTCTGAGAGGGGTTTCTTCTACAATGGCAGGAAAAGTCTGAGCTGAATTTGTCATGGGAGCCTGCGTGAGGCCCCTCTGGGAGTTTCCTGATGGCAGAGGCAAAGGATTATCTTGTCTCGCTTATTGATCTACATTCATTGGTCCAGTGTTTACCCTTACCACACCTTCTGCATAATGCAGAAGGGAGGGGCATTCTGTTGCCATTGTTCCTTGAATAAACATTCTTTCTAGGAATGCCCTGTTTACATTCCCTTTTCAAATGACCTTGTTTACCATGACTAAAACATCTGACATTATTTTTCCTCAAAGCTTTTAAAATCACCTCTCCTATCCACATATCACTGTCATGAAACTCAATATTAATTGTGTCCCTGACCCAATCCTCCAAGAATGATAATCTTGCCTTTAATGACCCAATTATTGTTTTCCATGCTGCATTTGTGTTCTCAAAAGCCAAAGATTTAATTATTATCTGTCTAGTTTCTGAATTTGGTGTCATTCTATGTACTGCTGAAGGTAGTCTTTGTAAGAAATTTGTGGAGGATTCTCTGGGACCCTGTATAACTTTTGTAGATGGTTCAGTTTTCTTTCCTGCTTCCTCAATTCTGTCCCACACATTCCTAGCTGCCATGCAGCATAGAATTAAGGTTTGGTTATCATATAAACATTGTCTTTGTGTATCAGCATGATCGCCTTCTCCAAGAAGCTGGTCCTGGGAAATTTCCACACCTCTAGTCCTACATTGTTGTTCTATTGTTTTAGCTTCCTCTTTAAACCACACTCTCCACTGTAACTGTGGCCTGAGCTGTGCAACCAGACTGAGCCAGGGGCCCTGTAAGCCCATAAACAGTTTTTTAATGAATTCTTGCCATGTGGGCACCAATTGTAGACAAATTTCTAAAATGATCTCATTAAACAGAAATCATGGAGCCAAATATAGGGGTGGAAGTCTTAGAGAAAGATCAGAGAAATAGGGAAAGTCACAGCTAACCTTACCTCACCAACTCTGCAGCTTCCAAGTTACTTCCTGTCTACCCATGCCTTTATTGTGTAGTGGGTAGCTGTTCCAGCTTTGACCTGGAAGTACTACCCCCAGTGAGGCTTCTGGTAACTGTCATGCCTACCTATGGCCTACCCCTGAGGTGGGGCTGAGATGGGAACACTTAAGACCCGAGATCCAGATGGGCTGGCTCTCTTGGCTCCTGGTAATCCTGGATGTTGGATGGTAGACCAAGCAGAGTTCTACAGAGAACACCGCTGGACTGCACTTCACCCCTCCTGGAGCCTGTAACCTATCTCTTCACTTGTAAGTCACCCCACAAAATAAACCTTCCTTTTAACTATGTGGAGTTGCCTTAATACTTCCACCAATATTATTGCCTTGCTGTTCTGCCCTCTCATTGGCTCTCTTATCCCAGCTACCTCACTTCCTCTTCCTACACAGCTCTGTCACTTTCTGTCTGTCTGTACAGGCCTCCAGACCGCTATGGCTGGTACTGGGATTAAAGGCATGTGTTACCACGCTTGGCTCTGTTCTCTAGTGTGGCCTTGAACACACAGAGATCCTGCTTGCTAAGGGATAGAATTAAGAGCGTGTGCTACCACTGCCTGACTTTTTTGTTTACTTAAAATGGCTTGCTAGTTCCTCTGATCTCCAGGCAAACTTTATTTATTAACACACAAATAAAATATCACCACACTCCTGTGTTGTGACTATGACATGGAAGACATACAGTGGTGTCACACCTGAGTGATCTAGGCTCCTTCTCACAAGTTAGAGAAGGAAGGTCCCTGAAGACGACAGCACTTGACTTTGGTCCTGATGACCACAGCAGCATCCTTTGAATTAAATCAGGAAGGGAACTGTTTTCCTAGCGGAGTGGCCAAGATGAATGAATGTACAAAGAAGGAAACATGACATATGACAGATACTTAAAAAAAACTCCAGCGCAGGCTAGGGACATGACTTGAGTTTAGATTCCAAGCTCCCACATAAAAAGTTGTGCATGGCATGTCAAACCAGTAACCCCAGCTCTAGAAGATGGACACAAGTCAGTCCTGGGGCTCACTTGATAACCACTCTAGCTGAAATAGCCAACTCCAGGTTCAGTGAGAGACGCTGTCTCAAAAAATAAGATGAGCAAGTGATTAAGGTAAACACCCAAATGTCAGCCTCTAGCTTGCACATGTGCCTGCACAAGCAAGTGCACTTGTATACAGTATGTACACACACACACACACACACACACACACACACACACACACACAGGGGTGGTGGTGGTGGAGATTTTGAGGTTATAATATTTATCTGGGATATTTCATGATATTATCCAGTCCGTGACATAAAAGGAGCTACTCAAAAAACATTGACTTAACACGGACAGAGTGTTCCCCTAGAAGGAGCACCCAGGGGGACATGGTGGAATTGTTATTCCTATGGCTGCTGGACATGTGGGACAGAGGCCAGTGAGAGGAGAGGGGCAGACCAATCTGTTCTTCCATAGGAATGCCAGTTGTAGCTGCAGCTGCCCATACTGTAGTTTGGAAGGAAACACAGACTCCAGGCACTCTGAGGCAGCCACTGCCAGCCTCTCAGGGCCAGATGCTTTGCAAACAAAAGTGCTGAGAACGCCTACCTTGTATAGAACATTCCTGTTTCCATTTCTTAAAAATACTTTTACATTTAGTTATTATTTGTGTGTATGTGTACATGGGTTTGCCATGGCACACATGGAGAGATCAGAGGGCAAAACGAAGGGAGCCTCCTCCTCCTCCCTCCATGTGGGCCCTGAGAACGGAACTCAGGTTCAGGCTTGCAGGCAAGTGCCTTTACATGGAGCCATCTGGGAACCCACCTCTCCCCCTCCTTTCTTCCATCTCTTCCCCTGACTCTCCTGGCTTGCCTTCCTTCTGTCTTCCCTCTCCTTTCCCCCTCTTTCCTTCTCTTTCCTTCCTTAGTTCATTTCTTTTCCTCCCTCTCCCTTTCTTCCTGAAGTAGAGTGTTTGGCTTAAAGGACAGATGGTAGGTTGGATTTTGAACCTGTCCCTGCTTGTCATTGTACAAAGCAACAAGCACAGTCATGTGGGATTGCCTTTATCCCCTTCTGGATTCTGGACTCCTGATTCAACCCACATAATTGTGATTGTTTTAACTGGTTAAAAATGTACTGGAGATATGGTCTTATACATCCCAGGCTGTCCTCAGACTCATTATATAACCAAGGATGATCCTCCTGACACATATGTGTGCCACCACACCTCGTCTTGTTTAATTGTGGTAAAATGTACATAAAGGTTACTATGAACAATTTTTATGGTTTAATAGTGTCAAGCCTACTCATTTGGTGCTGGAGATGGAACTCAGGGCTTCATGCATGCTAGTCGGGTGATCAGCTCCCTCCCATGCCACCTCACTGTTTTTATATTCTATTTTGTGCTAGAGTATTGCTAAGTCACTTAGGAAGGCCTTGATCTTGTGATTTTCCTGCCTCAATGTCTATAATATTAGCAGAAATGCCACAGTATTTTCCCTGATGATTGTACCATTTTACATCCCTATCATGTAAACAGTACCAAAGGATTTCAGGTTCTCTATGATTGCTAACATATTGCTTTCTGTTTGTTTCATTTTTAATAGTAGTCATTCTCATACTGTGTGTAACTATAGTTCTGATTTGCATTTTCCTTAGGAGTGGTGATGGCAATTTTTAAAATGTTCTTACTGACTACTTACACTTCTTTGGAGAAATACTTATTGTATGCAGCTTTTTTTCTTTTATGATTTGTGACTTTTGGTTCCATTTAAAATTTTTGTCTAGCCAAAACTTGGTTACACAAAAGATGTGAATGTAAGTAGGGACTTGTAGTAGAGGCTTGTAATCCTAGCTACTCAGGAGGTCAAGGCAGGAGAGTCACAAGTTGAAGACCAGTCTGAGTAACTTCAAGAGACCCTGTCTCTAAATAAATAAATAAATAAATAAATAATTGGGTAAAGAACAGAGCTTTGTGGCCCTGGCCTAACAAGGGGGTGTGAGTACAAGGCTCTAAAATCAGTCCTTGATATTGGAAAAAAAGATGGATGTAACTAGAGTTTTTCTGGTCCTGCCTGGCCCACAGTCAGGACAAATCTCTGTCACCCACCAGTCCCACAGCCGCTCAGACCCAAGTAAGCACACAGAGACTTATATTGCTTACAGACTGTATGGCCGTGGCAGGCTTCTTGCTAACTGTTCTTATATCTTATATTAATCCATTTCTATAAATCTATACCTTGCCACGTGGCTCGTGGCTTACCGGCATCTTCACATGCTGCTTGTCATGGCGGCGGCTGACAGTGTCTCTTTCACTAAGCCTTCCACTACCCAGAATTCTCCTCTCCTTGTCCCACCTACTTCCTGTCTGGCCACTGGCCAATCAGTGTTTTATTTATACAGAACGATATCCACAGCAGGTGGATCTACACAATGCTACTAAAGAGCAAAAGGAAGCTTCCTCATATTGTTTCTTTGAGAAATTTTTGTTTAACTCTTTAAAGTTGTTGTATCCATGTTGAGTAAACTTTGCTATATAGTATGAAGCAGGAGCTGCTCCCTGCCCCCTCCATTGCTGTTTAAAATTATTGTCTTTTACCCACTGACTTCTCTTGGCTAAAAATCAGTTGGCAATTGATGTACATATGTGTAAGTTTGGACTCTCTTCTAGCAAGTTGAAGTTTCAGACTTATACATTTGTGTGACTCTCCTGGTTCTGCTGTCAAAATCAAATTTCAGACACTACACATTTCTATGTAGACCTTGCAGTTGTAAGTCCTGTGGGTACTATACCCATGTCCTGTCTGTTCATGACACTACACAGCACATAGTAAAGTCTATCCCTGAATTTGTTAACTGATTACTAGGAATGGATTGAATCAGTAGGATTCAACTCACCAAACTCTATCTAGACTTTTGGGGACTCTCAAGTAAAGATCAAGCCCAACTATTTCATCAAATAGATGAGATAGACTGACTTGTCTGAGGTGAGGCAGTAAGTCAGTTTCAGTCAGGACCAGAGCTCAGGTCTTCCACCTACTTGGGTTGCTGGGTCTGTGCAATCCTATTTGTACCAGAGATAGAATTCCATTGTGCCTTTAACACCAACACTAGTTGATAATCTCTCACCTTGGAGAGACTGATAGCAATGGGACATGGTGCTTACATGGTCATGGTCTATTAGGATCCTCCTTTGTACTCTTCACCTAAAGTGCCCCAGACAAATGCCTGTGTGTGTGTGTGGTCTAGGAAATGTGCCTAAAAGGAGACCTTCGGCACCTGTGTTTTCGTGGCAGACTTATGGCAAGTCCATACCTGAGTGAATTTGATCAAAGACTTTCTAGACAAGCAGCAGTCATGCTATACAGAGAATTCTTGCAAAGTAAACAGGCTGCACATTACAGGTGCTACCATCTGCACACCTGTATGGGAGGACTTGCTGAGCGAAGACATTCTGACTTCTTAATGGATGGCCATGAAATTGACAAATTAGGGGGGAAGGAAATTGCCTCTGTGAAAGTGCACAGCTCATCCTCCTGGGAATGACTCAGGGTCTTCTTCCCCCTAGGCTGTAATTTAGTTTCTTTTCTAATGGAGGCATTCATATTTTGTGCTTTTTCTCTCACGGTAAGGCCTCCTGAAAATTTCCTTACAGGGAAATGAAGTTAGATGGCATAATTCAAAAAGTAGCTTTTACCTGAACCACCTCTTCTAATATTAAGATTTAGGCTACTCCTTATAATGGAACATTCCTGAATTTTAATCAACTATGAATAAATGTTACCATCTTACTGGGATCAAGGTGATGTTTTCTTCTTTTAAAGTACTTTCAGCTATGATTTTTAAACAATGCAAATATAAATTGCATTTAAAGTAAAAGCATTATTGAAAAAATATGTTTCCCACATCTTTTGTATTTTGAGATCAAGTAAACAAAATTAGATTAGTAGAATGAATATGAATTTAGTGCATGAACTAGAAATTCCTAAAATGTGATTGCTGCTGCCCACATGCTCTCCTTTATCCCATTTTCAGTGTCTTTTTCAGAGGTAACTGCCATCTTGAATTTTCTATTCATTTTTACATGGATTTTGTTTTTTAAAGTTTAAGTTATATTGGAGGCTGAAAAAAATGGCTCAGCAGTTAAGAGTGTGTACTGTTCTTGAAGAGAACCCAACCTCGGTTTTCAGCAGCCACACATGGCTGCTCACAACAGTCAATAACTCCAGTTCCTGGGAATACAATGCTCTCTTCTGGTCTCTTCAGGCACCCATACCCAAGCACACACACACACACACACACACACACACACACACACACACACTACACACACACACATACACACACACACACACGACATTAAAAGCCTTTAAGCTATAGTACACATGTATATACACACATTCTTAAGCAGTGCATTATTTAATTTTGAGTGTTCTTATATGCTCCATATGGTCTTCTGTGATATGCCTTTATTTCTGCTCTATTATAGTCATACTTTTCATTTTATTTTTGAATATTTATTTTTCTATTGCAAAACATCACCTTCTTCTTTAACTTCTACCCTGTCGTTGGTCATTTGCACTGTTTCTGCCTTAAATATCTATGCTCAGAACATTCTTGACCAAGTCTCCTAGTGCATACGTGAAGTGCTTTCTTTCTGCTGTATATGTTGTAGTAGAATCATAAATTACAAGGTCAGTGTTCAGCTGTTCAAGGGGTAGAATTATTTTCCAAAAGCAATCGTGCCACTTTAGAGCTGTCCAGTCTGTGAGGGTTAATCTGCGTTGTCACCTGGGGATAGTCTGTTAGTGGAGTGGGAAGACCTACCCTCTGTGAGAGCTCCAGCACCCACCACTCTCTGCTTCTAGACCAGAGGGAGGCAATGTGACCAGTACCCTGGAGCTCCTGCTGAGTGACTTCCCCACCATGATGGAAGGCACCTTGAAGTGTGAGTCCAAATGAGCCCCTCTTCTTTAAGTTGGCCTTGTCAGGGTGTTTTGTCACAGCAACAGGAAAACTAACTGAGATGCACCGAGCATAAGTTATCCCGTTCTCTATAAACCTTTAGTTCTGCAGTAACACAATCTTGTGCCCTAAAACTCACCACACTATTTAAAACCACCCAATCAAAAACCAGGGGCTTATGAGAAAATTGAGGTGGGAAGAAATCCTCCAAAACACCGTGGTACAGAAAAGCACGCTTCTACATGTTTAACATACACAAATGTTGTAATACTATAGGACCTAGCCTCAAAAAAGACCCAGGTCTGTAGCAGGAATCTTAAAGAGTCTTATTAATAAAATCAAACCTGAGGCCAGTTATTGGGGTCAATGCTGGTAGATCAGAGAAATAGAACAAGCCACAGCCACCTCACCTTGCCAATTCCTCAGCTGATCCTGTTTCCTCAGACTGGAAGCTTCTGTGTCCTCATCCCAATGGCTCTCAGCTGAACTGCTGCTAAAAGCCTGAAAGCTTAACCAGCCAAATGTTTAACCAGCCAAATGCTTCTAGTTTCTGGTCCTCACGCCTTATATACCTTTCTGCTTTCTACCACCACTCCCTGGGATTAAAGGCTTGCTTTCTGGGATTAAAGGCGTGATGAGTCACCATGCCTGTCTGTATCCTTGAACATATGGATTTCTGCCTCTGGAATGCTAGAATTAAAGGCGTGTGCTACCACTGCCTATCCTCATGTTTAATATTGTGGCTGCTCTGTCTCTGACCCCAGATAAGTTTATTAGCATGCACAATATTTTTGGGACTACAATACCACACAGGTCTTACCTGTGGAAGTGGGTGCTGGAAGGGCAGCAGTTAGGGATTTGGTGTGGTAGTGGAAGGAAGACTATCTGAATGTGTGGACTCAAATCAAAACACTGTGTAGGACTGTGATAGCTGAATGATGGTAGAGGTACACGTTTGTGTTTTCCTGTGCAACTCTGTACAGGTGGGTACAGTTTTATTTGGTTATCTAGCATTTTTCCAGGATAAAATTTGTATATAACTAAATGAAAAATTCATATTATATGCAAATTACTTTTAAAAATTTGTTTTTATTTGTGTGTGTATATGTGCGTGTATATGTATGTATAAGAGAGAAAGTCTGTGTGAGTCTGTGTATGTGGGTAGGATGTTTGTGAGTGTGTGTATGAGTGAATGTATGAAGTATGCATGAATTGTGAGTATGGTAGTTTGAATATGAAGGTTCAGGTGTGAAAACGTGTAAGAGTGTTCACATGTGTTTCTGTGGAGATATCTTAGTGTGTATGTATGATAACATTAATGTGTGAGTGTACATCAATGTGTGGTATATGCACACATGTGGTGTGCACACCCATGGACCTCTGAATGTGGCCCTGGAGGCCAGAGGAGGACCTCAGACCTCCTGCTCTAACTGGCTCAACCATATTCTCTTGAGACAAGGTCTCTCACTGAATCCACATAAGTTAAGCATGGACACTATGACCTCAGCTCTGCCTACAAGGCAGTGCTAAGTGTGTGTCAGATCTCTTTGCCTCTTTCTATGCTTCCGCTGATCACATCCCCAAACTAGACTCTGTTGCCACTGCTTCTAACTGGCCCCTCTGCCTTCGGTCTTGCTGGGCCTATTTTCCTGCAGTGTTTAAAGCCACTTTTCTGAACTGTAAATCGGCCCATGTCTACCATGCCTGAAGTTCTGCTACACTTGACCATCACTCTCAGAAAAGGTCCATGTGCTTCAGCGTGATTTCCACAGACCGTACAGCAGAGCTCTCTGCCTTTGCCAATCTGTGTGGCTCCGCTATAATATTTAGCGTTGTTATTAACCATGGACACCTACAGTTCTTCCTTTGACTCTCACTGACCAAGTTCCATTCTTGTCTCATTTGAACTCTCTCTTCCTCTGCTGTCTTCCTGATCACTCCCAATGAGGTCAGGTGTGGGTTCTCTTTTAACATGGCCTCCAACCCCTGTCGTTCCCAACCACCCCCACCACAGTACTTGTTACTCTGTGTGAGAGTTTGCATGGCCCACTATATTGGAAATCCACAAAGTGCCAGGCCACGCTTGACTTGATCACCCTGGTACTCTCATTGTCTAGTGACATGCTGGACATGAAGGTGTCCCATGCTCGTTGACTGATACCTGAAGGAATCAAAGAAAGGAGATTTGTAATGGGGCAGCAGAACTGCAGTAACTCTAGACTTTGGGGGAGCTGTAGTTTCTGAGAATCAGCTGAACATTAGTGATCCTCTCCACACAAAGATGTGCATATGTGCAAATCTGCAGTTTCAGAGGGCTATGAGTTAGAACTCTCTGCTGGGTGTATTTGCTGAAGTGCTCCCATCAGTTCTGAGATTTGAGTACCAAGGGACGAGAAGTATGAGAGATGTCTGCACCTGTGAATTTGTTATTAAGAATGAAATCAAAATGTGAAGAGTGCACCCATTGCTGGGCTTGATTGCCTGTGTTGACATGGGCTTTGACACTGTCAGCACAAAGCCTGTTAGGGAGTGTGCAGCAAGGTCATCCGGTGTTTGTGGAGAGTGGTTTGAGACCATTAACTTTCTAATGAAAGCGCATGGATGCACCATTAGAATAAAAGGGAATTAGCTAAATTGAGCTAAAAAGAGGTGGTGGTGGGAACTATGTGATTTAAACTAATATTTCCCAAACTCTAGGACTTTTACAAAATAGAATGGCCCTCCTTCTCCACCCTACCTCCCCTATTACTTCCTCTACCCTTCCCTACCCCATCACCCCCACCCCACCAAATTTTCATCCACTGTGAAGTGACTGCAAGGCCTTCTGGGCTGTCCACACCCAGAGGTGCAAAACTTCCTGTGTGCTACCAAAGCTACAGATGGGAAGAGAAGGGAGAAGACAGTCCCTCCACTTAGGAATTCTTTGTGTGTGTGTGCACACACGTGTGTGTGTGTGTGTGTGTGTGTGTGTGTGTGTGTGTGTGCGCGTGTGTGTGTGTGTGTGTGTGTGTGTGCGCGTATGCACATGTGTATGAAGAGGCCAGAAAACCATTGCAAACACTGTCAACCTGTCATTGTCATTTGTTTGTGACGGTCACTTACTGCCCTGGAACTTGCCAAGTAGGCTAGGCTGTCCACGGGCCAGGGATCCGCTTCTCTCAGATCCCCAGAACCGAGATTACCAGTGCATGCCATCATGTCTAGATTTAAAAAAAAAAAAATGTGAGTTCTGGGCCTTGAACTCAGGTCCTCATGACTGGAAGGTAATATTTTACTAGCTGATCTGTCCCCTCCATGCCCCACTACTTAATTATTGCTCCAATCCTGGCAAAAGCTAGAGACAGGCCAGTCCCTCGAAGCTTCCTGTGAGGACTCAATAACATGTTCACATCAAGCCTTTGGGAGAAGGCCTGACTTGGAATAAGTCATCAATATATTTCTGGGTGGCTTAGCCTAGGGCCTGAGTGGAAGAATACTTTTCAAATAAATAAGTGCATAATCAGTTTGTTAATTGGTTCTATTGATTTGTAAATGTATTTGAACAAGAGTTTTCATCATGTATTGTGACCACAGTTGGCTGAAAGTATGGTATACTGATTGACACCCACATTTAGGAAGGAATTGAAGATTTCTTGTCAGGAATTAAGCAGTGGTCATTAATTTCATAGGATCACAGCTTTAGAACATGTTTACTTCATTCCCAAGCCAACAAATTGTTTTTCACAAGAGTACCACAGGGAATTGAAGTAAAGAACTCTATGACATTCCTCATTAGCTCAGATATATCTGCAGTGACATGTACAACAGGTGGGTTTGTTAAAAATTTAGTATTATAGCTGGACAGTGGTGGTGTACGCTTTAACCTCAGCACTTGAGAGGCAGAGGCAGGTGGATCTCTGAGAGTTCTAGACCAGCCTCGGCTACAGAGTGAGTTCCAGGACAGCCAGGGCTACACTGAGAGACCCTATCTTGAAAAACAAAACAAACAAATGAAAAATAGTATTATTATGTGTTTGAATGTGCATGATGTGTGTGGGGGCATGTGTACCATGGAATGTATGTGGAGGTCAGAGGACAACTTTCCAGACTCAGTTCTCTCCTTTCACCTTTATAGGGGTCTCAAAGGTCAATCTCAGGTCATCGGGCTTCCAAGGCAAGCACCTTTACATGCGAAGCTATTTCATAGGCCCCAATGGTAGATTTTGAAGCAAAATCCTAAGTCGCATAAAAACTCCACTAATTTCCTGGCAGCGTAGAAAGACGTTATCACAAGTGCTTGGCTACTTGACTGCCAATGTTATCTTGTTTGTGTGGTTTTGTGGTGCTGGGGACTGAACTTAGGGCCTGTTACATGCCAGATAAGCCCTCCATACCTGCGATACATCCCCAGCCACACACACACACACACACACACACACACATTCTTTTTGAGACAAATTCTTGCTAAATCACCTGGGCTGGCATGAAACTCACTCTGTAGCCCAGGTGATGATTGAATTTGCACTCCTCTTACTCAGGGACTACAGGCCAGAGCCACCAGGACGAGCCACCAGGCCAGAGCCACCAGGCCTAGCCCGCCTATACTATCTTACTTGAGGTTCCCCCAAAACCCACTCCTATTCTCATGATGCAAATCACAAGGTCATCAGCAGATGTGGAAAGAGCAAGGCTCTGGAGGAGAGAAGGGGATAAACTCCATCTCTGGTACATACTAGCATGTGCTCCGGGGATTTCTTCACTTTTCTTGCCCCAGTTTCCACATCTGTATCAATTACACCTAGAACGGGACCAGTAAGTGATGCTGTTAAAGATTCCAACATCACTTCTGGTGCCTGGTAGATAGCACTATCAAATTGTGGAGGCCACAAAGGTTTCCTAGTGAGATCTGAGCTTGCTTTACCCAGCAGAGCTGCACTGGAGGATTGCTTGACCATGTATATGGTTTCTACGTGATTGGAAGGGTTTGCACTTGGCTGAGCTAGGGGGAAGTCTTTTGCTCCACCCCCTGGCATTTCTATAAAGAGCCTTTGAAAAGACAGGAGGGGTCGGTGAATAAGGATCCAGGCCCTCCCGAGGCTATCGTGTGTTTCTATCTGTTTCTCTTTCCTCTAATCTTCTATCTAAATATCTCTTATCCCTCTCTCCTCAAGAGTTCCCTGTCGTAAAATGTGGGATCTGGGCTCCCACAAATGACACCAGGAAGGGGGACAGGAGACTTGGTGAAGGGGGGGGGCATCACAAGTGTAAGGGAGCATGCCCCATAAGGAGTTAAAAATAAAGGCAATGGTATTTTATTCTTGGGAGTGAAAGTTAGGCAGCTGCATGCTGACGTTGGACAGTGATGCTGCAGCAAATATCTCTGTCTAGGTTTCTTTCTTTTGTCTCTCCCTCAATTTCTTTTTTGGGGGGGCAGTTCGAGACAAGGTTTCCCTGTGTAGTTTTGGTGCCTGTCCTGGATCTCACTCTATAGACCAGGCTGGCCTTGAACTCACAGATATCTTCCTGGCTCTGCCTCCCGAGTGCTGGGATTAAAGGTGCATGAAGATTTAATTTTATTTTATGTGCATTGGTGTTTTGTCTGCATTCATGTCTTAGATCCCCTGGAACTGTAGTTACAGTCAGTTGTGAGCTGCCATGTGGGTGCTGGGAATTGAACTCAGGACCTCTGGAAGAGTAGCCATTGCTCTTAATCACTGAGCCATCTCTCTAGCCCCTCTCTCTTAATTTTTATCTGTAAAAATTAAGGAAAAATATAAGAATGTAGAAGTATACTATAAGAAAAACTTCAGATAAGAAAAGCAACAAGACAGAGGAGCTGTGTTCTTGGGCCTATGAATGTAAACTCCTGGGGAAGAATCAGAGAAAAATCTATCAAAGATGAAAAAAGTGGGCAGAAAAAGATTCCTGTGGAAGCGTTTGGCCTATGAATAGCTTCAATTTAAGTCCTGGGCGGCAGAGGAAAGAATTTTCCCTGAGGCGGATATAGATAAAATAAAACTCTTCACTCCACTGACATTGTTACTGTATAACATCTTATCATCAGAATCAGTTTCCTTGGCCATTAAGCCAAGAATAGAGAACAGAAGTCTTGGGAAAAATTTAGAAATCTTTCTCTCAAAAACTAAAAGCTTTCTTATGAAAAACTTAGTAATCTCTCTCAAAAAAACTGGAAGGTCGTTCCTGCTCAGATTTCTTTCTGTAAGGGCAAAATTTTAACTCACCTGGAAATAACATCTATAAGAAAAATCACCTGTAATTGCTCTAGAAAAAACACAAAGCCTCTTGGAACAGGGCATATCCTCTCTGCTAGTCCTATCTCCCCTTCAAGCTGGTATTTAAAAAAAAAAAAACAACTGAGAAGCTTTTTCTTTTCTTTTTCTGTTGGGGAAAAGGTCTCTCTGAAAAAGCTTTCTTTTCTTTTTCTATCAGGGAAAAAAAATCTTTCTAAAAAAACTCTATTTTCAAGTATTCTCTTTACTTTTTCACTGACCCGGTAAGGCAGGGGAAAGGGTTACCAAAACGCCTGTCTAAGTGTGTTCACACAGACAGATACAGCCTGCTTTTGGGACAATGTTAGGTGAAGAAAGTATACCTGTCAGTGCCAGCTCAGGGAGAACAGAAACCTCCCGTGGTGAAAAAAAAAGCTTGCTTGATATTGATTTTCAGTAAACCATGTGAATGGAAATGGCAGTGTGGTGGACCAGAAAGGCAGCATGGGAAATGTAGTTCTTTTGTAACAACGTAACAATATAGAGAAAGGAAGCTTGGGAAATGTGGTAGGTAATGTGGTTTGTAACAGTGTGATGATATAGAGGAAGGCAGTTGGGAAATGAAGTCTGTAAGAGATACCAGCACTGCACTGCCCCAAATTCTGGCTTTTTTTTTTTTTAAGCTCAAAATGCTATTTTTTCCCACAAGCTTTGTTAGTTTGCCTCTCAAAAAATAAGAAACAGGGGAACAGCTTGCCTGTCAGAAGGCAATTAAAATGCTAATACCATTTGTCAACAAGCCACTTTGAAACCTTTTGGAAAACTAGGGAAAGAGATCTGTACACTAGGAAATTGCTTTGGGTGTGAAAAAAGAAAAAAAACTTATGGGCAAATAAAAAACAATAAGAAACTTGGGTTGTACTTAAAATGCAAGACAGCAACATTGGCATCATTGAAATACTCATGATAATCTCAAAAAGCAGCTTTAAAAAAATTAAGAAGAGGGAATAATTTTACCCTCAGTCACCAAGTGAAGCTTAGAGCTACTGATGAATTAGGCTCTGACTTCAAACTCTCAAGAAACCTTTCAAAATGATATCAAAGTTGATTGTAAACTCCGAACTTTGGAAATGATTTGCATATTTTCTGTCTTGTTGAAAGAAAATATAATAGTTCTGTTAAGAAATCTCTTCTAGATGTTTGCTAAAGTTTGTAAAGTAGTTCTATAGAGTTTATTCTGAATATGTTTGTAAAAAGTGTAAATATGTATATTGATATTCATGCTACTTGTAAAAGTGTAAATACTGAATGTAAAAAATATAAATATTAAATGTAAAAAGTGTAAATATTGAATGTAAAAGTGTAAATGTTGAATGTAAGTTTTTTTAAAAAGTGTATAGTGATATTCACACTAGAATTGCTTTTATTACTCTTTTACCTTCAGATATATTTGAACACTTTTTATGACAGCTTAAAATACAATTTTATCATCTCAGTAGCTCCTGGAAAACTTAAGTGAAGGTGTCATAATTAGGGGAATCTTTCTGTCTTCTTCCTAGACATTTCTACTCTTTCTATTTTGTTTAGAAAGGGGTAGGCCTCCCACAAGGGATAAGCCTCCCACAATTGAGTTAGTTTGTAAAAGTGTTTTTGTAATTAGCATGGGTTTTTGTTTATTTGAGTGGATGAAGTAGTTTGAAATGACTCTTTTCTACTGGGAATCAAAATGGTCTCTTGAAAATTTTATTGAACATCTGTTAAGAGAGGGTTTTGATTGAGAAAAGAGCTTAGTGCAGCTGAGACTGCTATAGTCACCTTAGACCCATTCCAAAAGGGATTTTCTGTCTTTATTATACTCTACTCCTTTACTGGGAGGTGTGGCAGCTATGGAAACCACTATAGATGTTTGCAAGCTCTTAGTAGGGACCTGGGTCAGAGTTGAATTAAGCTCTGTACCCCCTCTTGCCAGAGGCTGGTAGCCAAAGATGGACAACTTTCTTCTTGATAGCTTCCTGAATGTATGTTTGTAAAATAAATCAAGAAGAATGACCTAAGACAGGCACAGTCTATCTGAGGGGCCTGGGGGACCCTTTATTATATCAAGAAGGGGGAGTTGTGGAGGCCCACAAAGGTTTCCTAGTGAGATTTGAGCTTGCTTTACCCAGCAGAGCTGCACTGGAGGATTGCTTGACCATGTGCATGGTTACCAAGTGATTGGAAGGGTCTACACTTGACTGGGCTAGGGGAAGGTCTTTTGCTACACTCCTTGGCATTCCTGTAAATAGCCTTTGAAAAGACAGGAGGGGTCGGTGAATAAGGATCCAGGCCCTCCTGAGGCTATCGTGTGTTTCTATCTGTTTCTCTTTCCTCTATTCTTCTATCTAAATATCTCTTATCCATCTCTCCTCAAGAGTTCCCTGTCGTAAAATATGGGAGCTGGTGTCCCAGCTGGGCTCCCACATCAAATCACCACATATAGGATCAAAAAGCAGGTGTTTAAAAAATTCATTTAATTTATATTTTTTTTTCATCTTCTTATTCCTCAACTTTTCTTTCTTTCTTTCTTCCTTCCTTTCTTTCTTTCTTTCTTTAGAGTTTTTTCTCTTTTTTTTTGGTGACAGGGCCTCACTATGTAGACTTGGTTGGCCTGGAACTTGCTACATAGACCAGGCTGGCCTCCAACATTCTCCTGCCTCTGCTTCCCTGGGTGCTGAGATTAAAGTCATGTGCCACCACATCTAGCTTAATTTTTCTTTTATAAATAAATACTTTTATTTATGTTTGATTGTGTGAGCATATGCTGCATGTGTGTGGATACCTGATGAGGCCAGAGGAGGGCGCTGGAGTCCTTGAGCTGTAGTTACAGGTGGTTATGAGTGCCTCACCACGTATGCTAGGGAGTAAACTCAGGTCCTCTGGAGTAGCAGCAGGTGCTGTTAACCACTGAGTCATATTTCTGGCCAAATATACATATATATGTATATATATTTACACATACATACACATATATGTATATCTATTTGTAGAATAATATTATATGTGTGTGTGTGTGTGTGTGTGTGTGTGTGTGTGTGTGTATGTTCGAGTGCGTGTGTGTACTTTTGCTGTGGTACACACATGGAATTTAGAGGACAACTTGCAGGAGTCCATTTTCTACTTCCACCATGTGGGTTCCAGGGTTTGAACTCAGGGCATCCGGCTTGTTGGTCAGAACCTTTATCAGCGGAGCCATCTTGCAGCCCCCATGAAACAGATTTTGTTTTGACAGTGTAGTTATAGAGGAGACACTGGACATACACTTTCAAATCCAATAAAATAAAGCATTCCATCAATGCAAAGTGTCAAGTAAGAGGAAACAGTGATAACTGATACCAAGAGAGCACAGCAGACTACTTTGAAAAATGAGTGAATGTTAAAACATTCATTTTGCTTAAAATTTTTTTGGTAAAATGCCACTTTGTTAAGTGACATTTTTATTCATGAGAGATAATTGCTGTTTGTTGTTATAGAAAGTAGGAAAATGAAATTAGAATGTTTTAAAAAATAAAATAAAGCCCAAATTATAGGTCTGCTTTTTCCAAAACTCTTTAGGGGGAGGGAATGAGGGAGAGGGAAGAGGGACAGAGAGACACACGGAGAGACCTCCAAGTCTAACTTTTCGTTGTTTTTTTGAGAGAAGGTCTCATGTAGCTCAGGCTTGCTTTGTAGCCAAGGTGCTGTGGGATGGTCTGTATGTCAAATTGCTCTGATTGGTCAATAAATAAAACACTGATTGGCCAGTGACCAGGCAGGAAGTAGGCGGGACAAGGAGAGAGGAGAATTCTGGGAAGTGGAAGGCTGAGTGAGGGAAAGACACACTGCCAGCCACCTCCATGACAAGCAGCATGTGAAGATGCTGGTAAGCCATGAGCCATGTGGCAAGGTATAGATTTATTTAGGATTAATTTAAGATGTAAGAAATAGATATCTAGAAGCCTGAGCCATTAGGCCAAACAGTTTAAGCAATATAAGTCTCTGTGCTTACTTGGTTGGGTCTGAGCGGCTGTGGGACTGGCGGGTGACAGAGATTCGTCCTGACTGTGGGCCAGGCAGGAAAACTCTAGCTACACCAACGATGCCCTTGAATTTCTGCTACGTCTGCCCACAGTTCCTGAGTACAGGAGTGCCAGTTTTGCAGTGCTGGGGATGGAACCCAGGGCTTGATGAATACTAGACAGGCACTCTACCAAATGTCCTAGATCCTCAGCCAATCCAAACCTCTCTTGGATCTTTGTTAAATCTGCATCTGTAGGACTGACCACACAGCCCTCTGTCTGTGGTCTGGTGGAGATCACTAGGTTCTATGTGCCCAACAGAAAAATGTCATAAATTTGTCTCCTGATTATACTCAGTAGTTATTTTGCTCAGAATTCCTCTTCCTCTACATTAGTTACTGTCAGAGTAGCAATAAAAGCCCTTCAAAGAAGGTGTAGTGGCACACACCTTTAATTCCAGCACTGAAGAGTCAGAGGCAGGCAGATCTCTGAAGCTGGAGGCCAGTCTGGTCTGCATAGTGAGTTTCAGAACAGCTAGAGCTACTTAGTGAGATCCTGTCTCAAAAAAAAAAACCAAACAAACAAGGAAGAAGAAGAGGAAGAGGAGGAGGAGGAGGAGGAGGAGAAGACCTAACACTTCATTTGGGTCAGGTCGATCACCTGGCCACGGGACATCCCCCAGAAAGGCGGGTGCACCTTAAGTCATGTTGAAGGGTTTCATCTCCTGAGAGGCACCCGCCTGTACCCTTCCTCTTTGCCACAGCTTGTTCTCAGAAAGAAATGGAAAGAAGAATCCAACAGGTCCAGGAAGTTTTGAGGCAGCAGACAACATGGCTTCCAAACTTAACCTGCCGCCTCCACTCAGGGTGTGCATGATGGCCAATGGGAGCCAGCTGCAAGAACCCCAGGTGCCTATCTGTTCCCTCTCTCAGAGAGAGTCCCCCTCACCTACCAGAATACAGACTTATGTATTGTTGGAAGGAGCTTCGACACAGCAAGCGCCTCTTGAGAAAGCGCTCAGCTTGTGAAAAGTCATGACCAACTGTGACAGGGCAGACTCTGTGTTCTTGGCTGTCACATGGCAGTCAAAGGGGGGCGGGAGGAAAGTCTAATCAACTCCAGGAAAATGGCAGGTGAAGGTCAGCGACTGGTAACAGAGAGCTCAAACGATCTCCACGTGGCGTTCAACTAGACTATGGCTTAAACAAGGACCAACACCACTGTGAGCACACTGCGCCTGCGTGAACTCATGGCACCCTCCTCCACCCTCGTGGACTCCAGAGACCATTATGGACAAGGCAGCAGGCTGATTTTTTTTTTCTGACAGTCTGATATTCAAGACTTTCCCATAAGCTTTTAGTATTTTTTTTATTCATCCTCATTAAGGATTTTAAAAGCAGAGGTCTTTTGCTTACATTGAGAGTGCTACTTTTCCTAGTATCCTGGCTCCTTGCTAATGGGTTTCTGAATACCATTTTGATTATTTCGTTTTTATGGAACTCCCCTTCCTTTATTATTGCATTTGCCTTTGTAATGTGTACAATCTGTTGGCTACCTATTACCAGGCTTTAAATATTTTTCCTGTTTATCGCTAATAAACATTTGCTTTGCCAAAGAGATCACCAGGTCCTGTGTGCCCAACAGAAAAATGGCATGAATTATTTCCTGATTATACTCAGTAGCTATTTTGCTCTGATATCCACTTTTCCTCTACATTAGTTACTGTTAGAGTCTCAATAAAAGCCCATTAACAAGAAAAAAATCTCCTCTGGTCAACAGAATAGAATCTTTGGTCTGGCTAGAGACCTAACATTCTAGCTGGTCCAGGTCAATCACCTGGGCAAGGGACACCCCTAGGAAGATGGGTTCACCTTGGGCCATGCTAAAAAGAATGATTAGTCCTTGAATGAGATACTGTATTTTCCTTCCCAGAATCCTTACTCAGCACAGCAGCTTACAGCTTCATACATCTTCATAAGCTGTGGAGAAAAGCATGCATTATCTTTCTTTTTATCTCTTTCCTCAGCATGCTTTCTCTAACACTTCGGCTCTTCCCAATATTTACTGCTTTCCTCTTTCTCCAAAGCCTCCCTCCCTGCCATGTAGCTGCTTCTCGTCCACAGGGTGTCTGCTTACATGTTGTGCCTTTTTCTCTTCTCTTCTCCATTCTCCTTCTCTGGGCAGCTGCTGAGATTTAGAGCTTGCCTGCCCTGTTTTGTTGTTGTTTGCTAGTAAAATTGTCCTCAGGCTTCTTTTGGGTCCATTCCTGTTTTGTTAATGAGACCAAGAACCCCCAGAGGGGACCCGGATTCTCCCCATGTCATCAAGGACAGTAACAGTTGGTCAGGGAGTAAGGCACTTCATGGACTTCATATATTTAACAGTAGTTATTGGTCTGCTTAAAAGTCAGCTGACACTTGACAGCTATTTTAGGAGCTTGTTCTTGTTCGAATTCCAAAGGGTTTTTCTAACAATTACCCAACTTTACAAATGTGATCTTGTTCTGTGGGGTCTGGAGAATGACCTATGATACTCATACTTTTGGTTTTGAATGAGTTGTTTATTAAGTGTATAGCAAACCAAAGTAAAAAATATAGCAAGAGATGGTAGACAGAAAAACATCAACCAATCAGGGACTTACAAACATCCAGCACAAGTTGGAAAGCCTAGAAAACACTCTGATGACTGAGTTCAATATTGAGGGAGCTTCATGGTGGAAGGAGAGAACTGATTTTCACTGTTTGTCCTCTGATCTCCATACATGTGCCATGGCACACACAACTGCATGCACACACATAGGTAAGTAAATGCATCTGGGCCTTAGAAAGTTCATTTTCAGGAAAATAGTTGGAGGTGATGAGGTGATTGGGGTAGGGGCATGAGTGTACTCTTGTCTCAAGACTGCTCCTGTCCTGATGCCATCTTGTTTTTCCCCTTGATTGTCATCTTATAATTTAGATTTGAGTGCAAATGTCACCCCTTTGGGAGGGTGATCCTAGTCATAGAATCTAATGTACTCATGTAATCACTGTCACATGTGCTGATTTTAATTCTCTGTGTAGCTCATTTCTTTCTTTCTTTGTCTGTGTCTTGCTTTTTCCAACGGGGAAACCAAGGACCGTATCTGTCTTGTTTGTTGCTGTATGGTGTGCACTGTATATGTATGCATTGAATTACTGAAAGAAAAATGAGGGGTGATGCTCCAGAAATGAGGTGATACAGTTCTAGGACAGATGAGGAAAGACTCAAGCCCCCTTCCTGAAGTGCAATGTCTTTCAAAAGCAAAGGAAAAACCTGTAGGCCCCAATTACCCATTGCAAATGTCCTTTTGTACAGCAGCCTTTTCCCGTGGTATTCCTGATTTTCTTTTCTCGTAAGGAGATGTGGAGGACTGCCTGGTGGCCGCTGTCCATCAGGATGCCTTGTGTAAGTGGGTGGTAAGCAAATGCTAATATTAGCAGAACTACAAGAGAAACAAGCTCAGGGAGAAGAGAAACAAGCAGAAGAACCATCAGGAAACCTTTTGGTGAACGAGAGGCTTCAGTGCTAACTAGGCTTACTCTGAGTCTAATTGACTCGGGTCAATGAAGTCTCCAAGGTCGCCTTGAGACCGCTCAACTCCACCACCATGGAGGACCATGGACAGTCACAGCTGGGGCATTAGAGTGGGGTTCATAGGAAGGGCAGTGGGATGTGTGATGATGTTTCTGGTGAGAGGGCAAGACAGAGTCCACATTGCCAAGACAGGGAATGAGAAAGCAGACTAAAAGCAAGGCATCCTGATGGACAGCGGCCACCAGGCAGTCCTCCACATCTCCTTACGAGAAAAGAAAATCAGGAATACCACGGGAAAAGGCTGCTGTACAAAAGGACATTTGCAATGGGTAATTGGGCCTACAGGTTTTTCCTTTGCTTTTGAAAGACATTGCTCTTCAGGAAGGGGGCTTGAGTCTTTCCTCATCTGTCCTAGAACTGTATCACCTCATTTCTGGAGCATCACCCCTCATTTTTCTTTCAGTAATTCAATGCATACATATACAGTGCACACCGTTAAATCTTCCACACACATAGCTGGTAGTGATCTCAGTCCCAGTGTGCTGTCTGCGGTTTTGATGCACACCATGAACAAAAGTAACTTGGGAGGAAAGGGCCTATTTCATCTTACAGGTTATAGGCTATCTTCAGGGGCAGTCAGGTCAGGCACTCAAGGCAGGAACCTGGAGCAGAAACTGAAGGAGAAACCATGGAAGGACACTTCTTACGGGCTCAATCCCTCTGGCTCATGCTCAGCCAGCTTTCTTATACAACCCAGGACCACTTGTCTGGGTGTGGCTCCACTCCACATCAATCATCAATCAAGAAGATGCCCTCAAAGTCTGGCCTATAGGCCAGTCATATGGAGGTGTTTTCTCAGTTGAGTTTCCCTCTTTCCAGACAGTCAAGTGGACATAATAAAGCAAACCGCCCAGGACACATGTCAGTGCTAACTTTTGATCAACCCAAAGCTCTATTATCACAGCATAGTATCCATCTTGGGGTTCTGGATTCCACATGAACCTCCAAATGTGAGATAATCATGAATGTCCAACTTTATACTTAGGTTAGGTGAAAAACGGACATGAAACACAGCCCTTCATTTTTCCAATGGTAAATAAGACTTATGGAGAGAGGCTGAGGTTATGGCTTTGTTGGTAGAGTGCTTGAGAAGCCCTGGGCTGGACCCTCAGTTCCACGTAAACTGGGCATGATGATGCACACCTATAACATCAGTACTAGTACTTGGGAGGCAGAGTCAGGAGACTCAGAAGTTCAAGGTCATCCTCAGTTACATAATGAGTTGGAGGCTAGCCTGGGCTACTCTCTTAAAAAAGAAGTAAAAATAAAGACACAGAGGGCAAAAATCTGATACTGTAAAATGTATTATTCTCACTTTATCTATAAATCAATTAGTTTTCCTGACAGAAAGGGTCTAAGGTTTACTCCCCCCTCCCTTTACCGTTAGAGTTTCATTGTTAATAAGGTTGGGTTTTTGTTGTTGTTATTGTTGTTGATAAAACAGTATAAAATGTTATATAAATAATGTAGTGAAAGCCACCTTGCCTGAAAGGGAAAAGAATTCTCCAGGACAGAGAGCTGAAATTCCTTATTAGTTTCTATCTGACCCTTTTTGAGGTTAATAGCTATGTAAAAGCTAAGTAGTGTTTAGAAATCACTTAAATCTGAAGCAAACCTGTGAAACACCATTATAATCTTCCTACAGTTCAATTCAGAGAAACATTGCGCATGCATTAGTCAGTGAGTGCTATTGGAAATGAGGCACAGAATGTGTTTTGTAGAAGGAGGCCAGTTGGTTGGTGCTGACAGGGCTGGGTTTCTCTGAGACTTAAGTGGTACAGCTTGCCCTTTCTGTAGAAAAGTCTATTGAAAAGAGAACAGTTATCTAGACACAAACTTTCAGGCCATATAATAACAGGGGACGTGTCTTGAATATGCATAATAATGGTGGATTAACATGATATGAACAATGCCACAGACCTTGACCACTTGTCCTTCTTTCTGAATTAGATTCCTGTGCTCATCCAGCATTGGTTGTATTTTTTTTTTTTTTTTTCAAATTAGAAGCCAAGGTCTTTAACGGAGTTGTCTATGCAGAGATACTCTGCTTTGGGCAATGTCAGGTTTGTCAAAGTCACTCCTGTTCCTAAGGTCCTTTTCCTCTCTCATACCATAAGCAATTTAAAATGCTGCAGGCTTTCTGTCCCATGAATGTCTGAAAGACCTAATAATAGGCTTGGCAGTGAACTTCAAGACAGAACATCTATCAGGAAAACAGTTTTGTCTGCTTGCGCTGTGATGCCTGTTGTACTCCACGTTATCTACGCAAGGTGAGGTTCTTGGGTATTGTGTGCACTTCTGCATGTCTTCTTAGCTGCTGCCCTGCGGTAGCTGCCGTGGAGTCAGACACAGGGAGGAAGCACGGCATCTCAGTTACTGTTCGTTAATTTGTAGAAGTCATCTACATTCCAGGCTAAATGCAGCTACTCCTGTCTTTCCAAAAATGGAGAAATAGTAAATATATTGGGCTGAGGCAGAGAAATGGTTCACAAATTATGTTATGTGATTCCCGAAACTACCATCACTTCCTCCTCCTCCTGCTCATTCCTCCTCCTTCTTTTGACGTTGAAATTTTAGGAAGTTACTTTTTTCATACAAAATATTTTGGTTATATTCCCCCCCCCAACTCCTCCAAGATCCTTTCCACTTCCCTACCCACCCAACTTCATGTTCTCTCACTTTCAAAAAGAGAAAAAAAGAAAGAAAGAAAAACAAAATGAAACAAAAAGCCAACACAGGAACCATGGAGTCCATTTTGTGTTCTCCTGGACATGGAGCCTGCCCTGGAGTGTGGTTGAGATACCCAGTTGTGGAATATTACTTTAACTGTGTAAAGGTGTGTTACGTTTGTTTCTGCTGCCTTTGTTAATGATGTGAAGATGTGTTACATTTGTTTATGTTGCATTTGTTTAATTAGGTAAAGATGTGTTGCATTTGTTTCACCTTGCCTGCCTAAGGCACCTGATTGGTCTAATAAAAGCTGAATGGCCAATAGCTAAGCAGGAGAGGGATAGGAGGGGCTGGTGGGCAGAGAGAATAAGTAGGAGCAGAAATCTAGGCTCAAGAGAGGAGAGAAGAGGAACAGAATGAGGAAGAAGGAGAGGGTCATACCCAGGCAGCTGCCAGCTAGCCAGACACTAAATAGAACATACAAAAAGGAAAAAAGGTAAAAGCCCCAAGGTAAAACATAGGTGAAGAGAGTCAGGTTGAGTTAAAAGAGCAAGAAACGAGCCTGAGCTAAGGCCGAGCATTCATAACTAATAATAAGTTTCCACGTCATGATTTGGGAGCTGGTTGGTGGCCTAAAAGCAAAAGCCTAGTATACCCAGTGATGCTCCATTTGAGAAAACTGATTTTCCTTTCCCAGCACGTATCAATTACAAATAGCTTCCTGGTTAGGGGTGGGACTTTGTGTCCACTTCTGCTTCTCAGTGCTGGGATTTTGTCTTGTTTGAACCTGTGCAGGCTTGTGTGTGCTGTCACAGTCTCTGTGAGTTCATGTGTGCGTCTGTCCTGCTGTGTCTGGGAGACACCGTTTCCCTGGAGTCTTTCTCCACTTCTGGCTCTTAGATTCTTTCTGCCTCCTCTTCCACAGAGACCCCCCCCAGCCTTGAGGGGAGGGGTTTGATGAAGCCATCCCATTTAGAGCTAAGCGCTCCAAAGTCTCTCTCCCTCTCTCTCTGCACATTGCAGGACACTCTTAAACCTTATTATGGACCCCCCATGAAAATTTTCAAAACAATTACTAAATTTAGTTTGTGTGTGTATGCGTGTAAAAGTCACAGGACAACCAGTGAGAGTTGGTGCTCTCCCCTCACCATATGGGTTCCAAGAATTGAACTCAGGTTATCAGTCATGGTGGCAGGTGTCCACCTGCTGAGCCAACTCAGACCCACAGCATTTTTTCCTTATGTGAGTTATTGTTATGAAATGTTGCTCTCTGAGTATAACAGCCATGGCTGTCTCAACCAGGGCAACTGTAAGGCCTTCCCTTTCCAGCTGCATGTAATTCTGCCCCAGTTGTATGTGGGCTCAGAGGTGCCAGAGTGGAGGTGTGACTGAAGGAGAGCTCCATTGATGTGGGAGTCATCACGCAGGGGTAAGACTTTTCAGTTACGTAGCTGTTCTGGAATCACTCATGCACCTATGAGGAAACTCGTTAGTTCACCAAGCAAGACTTGTGCAGGAGTCATTGCCTTGGTCTGTCATTGGTGCTCCGTCTGGGGTAAGTAGATATTTGCTCGCATCTCCTCAGGAAAAGTTAATGCAATTGTATCTATCAACATTTATCCTATTAAGAATTAAAAATTTGAAAAGTAAAATATCTTTTATTTCATTGAAAATTGCAACAATAAGCACACTAAATATTAACATAAACAAGGCTTTTAAGTGAAAAGTTTTATTTTGAGGTAACTGTAGATTTAAAGTGTTATGTAAACTAACACCAATAGTTTCTGTTTTCCCTTAATGGTAACAATCTTCCAAAACTATACTAAAATGTTACATTCAGGATACTGACATGGATACAGGTAAGTATAGATCAGTTTGGAGACTGAAGTTTCTTTTGTTTTTGTTGCCCCTTTAGAGCCCTGTTCCTTCTGCCTCTGTCACCAGCCCCTAGCAACTGCAAATGTGTCCTCTATTTCTATAATTTTTTCTTTTCAGGAATTTCATAAGTGGACTCATACAGCGTATGATACGTTGGGATTGACTTTTTTTTTCACTCTAGTGATCCAACCACATTACATGATGTTAGGATGTTCACTGCTCAGCAACACTCCATGGGATGGATGCGCCACATTGTATTTATAGCTCACCTATGAAAAGATGACTGGGTTTAGCTTTGACTATTACAAATATTAATGTTATGAGCATAACAGGTTTTTCTGTAAATGTAAGTTTTGTTTCTCTACAATAAATGCCCAAGAATGTGAGTTTCTTGGTTATGTGATAGTTGAAGTACTTTTGTAAGAATCAGGTAGGCCATTTTCCAGGATGGCTATACTAGTCTGCCATTTCCACCAGCAACTTATGAGGCCCCACTTTCTCTGCATTCTTACCAGCATTCAGCATTATCATTATTTGGAATAGACCCTTTTCTAGATTTTTACTTAGATAACATAGGCCTTACCATCTTAACCATCTACAGGTGTACCATTTGATGGTATTAATTACCTCCACATTCTGCAGTTATTATTACCATCTATTTCCAGAACACTTTTCGTCTTACAAAACTAAATCTTGGGGTGAAGATGTAGCTCACTTGTTAGAGTTGCTTCCCTAGCATACATGAAGCATGGATTCAACCTCAAGCACCCCATAAATTGAATATAGTGGTGCATGACTTTAATCCCAGCATAGGAGGTGAGACAGGAGGATCAGAAGTTCAAAGGTTGGAGGCTGGAGTGGTGACTCAGTAGTTAAGAGCACTTGCTCCTCTTATAGTGAATATAGGCTCAGTTTCTAGTCCTCACATCAGGCAGCTTCACAAATGTCTGTACTCCAGTTCCAGGGTATTCGATGCCCTCTTCTCGCCTTCACAAGTACCACACACACAGTGCACATGCACACAAGCAGGCACACACACAAATAAAATTTTTAAATGAAGTTCAAAGGTTATTCTTGGCTATGTTGTGAGTTTGATGCAAGCCTGGGTTTCATGAAACTCTCAAAAATAACACAACTGCTATCTCTGTATCCGTTAAACAACTGCTGGCACTTTCTTCCATCCCATAATAACCACATTCTCTTTTGTATCTGTGAGTGGGACATAGAAGGGGACCAACTGTACCCGTTATTCTGTGGCTTTACTTAGCATAACTCCTCATGATTTATCTGTATTTTAGCATCTCATTAGAATTCCCTTTCTTCAAAAAAAAATTAATGATATTCCAGAGTACCCACATGCTGTTTTCGTCTGCCAGTGGACAGTTGGATTACCGTTTTGCTATTATACATAATAGTGCATGGGTTCATGAATACCTCTATGAGTTATTTATACTTTCATCTCTCTTGGAGGTGTATCAGAAGTGGAATTGCTGGATCATTGAGATGCCATGGGAACTCAAAGATGGTGTTATGATTAGCGTACATTGTCAACTTGGTTGAATTTACAATGACCCAGGAGAGTGATGAGTTGCACCTCTGAGTGTTGTGAAGGTATTTCCAGGGAAGATTAACTGAGTGGGAAGACTCATTCTGTATATAGGCAGCACTGTCCCACAGCCTGAGAAACATGGACAGGATAAAAGGGTGTGGGGAGGATGAACAAGCCAGAAGAGCACCAACATGCCCTTCTCTCTGCTTCCTGGCTCATCATATCTCTGATCTGCTTAGTTGGGCCCTCCCCACCACAGTGGACCTAAACTTACGACCCTATGAGCCCAAACAAACCCTTCCTTTGTTTCTACCCAGAATTTTGTCACTTCAGTAAAAACTCATGAATATAGACAGGTTTCCACACTTCTGAAAAAGAAGTCATTGAGCTTTTAAAACTAGTTAAATACATAGATAGCCTGGGGATTACTGATATCTTCATGACATTAAGCTTTCAGTAATAAACACGACAGTCCTCTCATTTGTTTAGGTATTTTAAATTTTCTTTTAGAAGTGTTTTGTGTATAAGTCTAATCACATGTTGGTTAAGTGTGCTCCTAAGTATTTCCTCTTAGGTTGTTCTTTGGTTTGTTTCTAGCAGAACGGTAGATTCTCTGTGTCATACGATGTTGGTGAATTAATTAATCAGCTCCTATAGCTTTCTTTGTGGATTAGTTGGGGTTTTCTATCTACAAAATCATGTCACTTGAGAAGAAGACAGTTGTTACTTCTTCCTTCCCAATTTAAATAGTGTTTATTTCTTTTTCTTGTCTAATTGTCTTGTCTAGGACTGGCAGTGCAATGTTGAAGTTGTGGAAGCTGTCAACTTTCTCTTGTGCTGATTGGGTAGGAAAACTTTGCTTTATGCCATTAAGTATGATGTCAGGGTTTTTTTTTCTCTCTCTTTCTTTGTAAGACTTTAAAAACTTTTTTACTGAAAAATACTATCTGTTTTGATCATGTTTTTCCCCTCCTCCAATTCCTCCTCACCTCCCTACTCACCCAATTTTATGTTCATTTTTCTCTCTCTTAAAAACAAGTAAACAAATAAAATCCTCAAGAAACACCAAAAAAAAAACAACAAAAAAAAAAACAAACAAAAACAAAAAAACTGCTCCACCACAAAATCTAATTTGGTCTTTTTTTTTTTTTTTTTTTTTTTTTGGTTTTTCGAGACAGGGTTTCTCTGTGTAGCTTTGCGCCTTTCCTGGAACTCACTTGGTAGCCCAGGCTGGCCTTGAACTCACAGAGATCCGCCTGGCTCTGCCTCCCGAGTGCTGGGATTAAAGGCGTGCGCCACCACCGCCCGGCTAATTTGGTCTTTTAATAAAGGATCCAGAGCCAGATATTGGGGTAAATGCTGAAAGATCAGAGAGACTAAGGAACAAGCCACAGCCACTTTTCACCTCGCCAACTCCATGAATCCTCTGACTGAATGCTTCTGAATCCTCACCCAAAAGTCTCCAGCTGAAAAGCCTCTAGCCAAAAGGGCTCTAGTTCCCGTCTCCTCATGCCTTATATACCTTTCTCCAACCAGCCATATCACTTCCTTCTTAGTGCTAGTATTAAAGGTGTATGTGCTTCCCAAGCAAAAGCATGAGCTCTCAAGTACTGGGATTAAAGGCGTGGTGTGTGTGTGTGTGTGTGTGTGTGTGTGTGTGTGTGTGTGTGTATGTATACCACCACTACTTGGTTCTGTTTCTCTCCTAGACTGAGTCAATCTCATGTAGTCCAGAGTGGCTTTGAACTCACAGAGATCCAGACAGATCTCTGCCTCCCGAGTGCTCGGATTAAAGGTGTGAGCCACCACTGCCTGGCCTCTATGTTTAATCTAGTGGCTTGTTCCGTTCTCTGATCTTCAGACAAATTTTATTAGGGTATACACTATATCGCCACAATCTGCAAAAAGAATAATCAAAACAAACAAACAAAATACACATAAGATTAAAAAAAGCCCAAACAAAGCAAAATGAAACAAAAAGTCCGCAAAAATAGCATTAAGTTTGTTTTGTGTTGGCCAGCTACTCCTGGACATGTGGCCTGCCTTGAGATATGTGGTTGGAAATGCAGTGAGACTAAAGTGGAGAAATCCAACTTCCCTTTGCTAGTGATACCAATTGCAAATAACCCTTCTGAGCACCAGGACCCTAACTGGCTTGAACCTGTGTAATCCCTGTGCCTGATGCCACAGCCTCTGTGAGTTATATAAACTCATTTATATAAACACATATAGTGTGTCAGCACTGTTGTGTCTGGAAAACGCTGCTTCCTTGGAGCCATCCATTGCCTCTGGCTCTTGCAATCTTCCCACTTTTTCTTCCACATTGATCCCTGATCCTTGAGGGGATAGGTTTGATGAAGACATCCTATTTAGGAGTGAGTGCTCCAAAGTCTCTCACTCTCTGCACATTGTCCAGTTGTTCACATGTCTCTGTGTTAAATACTATCTACTGCATGCAGAAGCTTCTTTGATGAGAGCTGAGTGAGGCACTCATGTATGGATGTAGCACCATGACATCAGGAGTCATTTTATTGCTATGTTCCTCTGGATGAATAATAGTTTTCTCCCTAGGCTCAGGGCCTATCTAGCTTTAGGTTCTTGGCCATTTTCAGTGTCAGGTTTGGGTCCCATCTCATGGTGTGGGCTTTAAATCCAATCAGAAGTGGTTGGTTACTCCCGTAACATTTTTGTACCACTATTGCACCAGTATACCTTGGAGACTGTTGTAGGTCATAGGTTTTGTAGCTGATGACATTAATGGTTAACTTTCTTTTTCAATAGTGAACAAAATATGACTGCTAGTTAGTAGATGTGAAGTTGCTAGTTAGGCATCAACTTCAATTTCCTCATGTTTGATGACATAGTGAGTGTTGTCCTCAGCAATAGTGCCTTATCATCAGGTTGCAGAGAGCCACCAACAGCCTTGGCAATACCCTGTGGTGTTTGGGGGTTTCCTTGGGCCCCTTTGGCCAATGCTAATGAGACAGAACCCATTCCTGGCACTGGAGGTTTTACTTGGTGTCATAAGCTGTCTAGTTAGGGTACTGTCTCCTCTGTGTTTGGTGATTCCATTTAGACACTTTTTGTATATGTGTGTTTTAGGAAGCTTGGTAGGTATCCATGTCATTTGTCAAATGGTCTTTAGTGTTAGTTGTCCATCCTCATATTCTCTCCTTTACTCTTCTCTCCCCTCCCCCTCCCCATCTAATCCTCCTACTCCAGTGTCCTCTTTGTCTCTCCAGAACACTATATTCTCTTTCTTCTTCCTTGGGAGATTGTCTCCTCCCACCTTGTCCTTCACTAGGCACTTTGGTATAATAACCTTTTTTCAGATTGAAACACATATCTAAAGCTTAAAAACTAGCATGTACTTATAAGAGAATATATATCTGTCTTTTGGGGTCTGGTTTCCTCACTCAGGATTTTTTTTTCCCTACTTACATCCATTTACTAATTTCATTTTTCTTAGTAGCTGAATAATATTCCCTTGTGTGAATGTGAGGGACTCCCTGCAGGTATCACATCAGGAAGGAAATGGTCCACAAAGAGGTGAAAATGAAAACTTGGTCCATCCTGACACAGGCTGGATTGAGCTTCTAGAGAGTCTGGTGCCAGGCAGTTTATTGTAAGCATGTTTAAACACAGTATTGTTTGGGAAAAAGTTCCCAGGCAACAACCATTCCAATTCCAGGTGCACAATAAAGCTTAAGGCATGACTACATAAAAACTCCTTTGCAAAGTACATGTGACCATGAAGATAGGTTCTGTAGCTTAAAGGCCTCCGATCTGGTGTGGTCTCTGATCAAGATAGCATAGAGGTCAGCAGTCTATAAAGGACATGTGTCATCTCCCCTAAGGATGGCTTCTATTAACTGAGAGCTAAAGATAAAGGTCTAGGGAGGGAAAAGTCTGGGATAATCATTCTGGGGGATTTTGGTGAGGTCTGTCTCTACACATAGCAAAAGTTTACCAGGTTGTTAACAATATCCACTCCCAGCTTTCTGGGCATAAAATTGGTATTTCATCCTTTGAAGAGACACCTCTGCATGATTAACATTCCTGGTTTCCATAGTGATCTGTGGGCACAAGGACCTTCATGCCCCCAATATAAATGTACCACATTTTCAGTATCCATTCATTCATCAGTTGATGGCCATCAAGGCTATTCCTGGTTTCTGGGTTATTATGAATAAAGCAGCAATGAACATGGATGAGTACATGTCTCAGTAGTAGGATGTGGAGTCCTTAGTATATATGCTCAGGAGTGGTACAGCTGGATCTTGAGGTAGGGCTATTCCCAGCTTCCTGAGGAACCGCCACACTGATTCCATAGTGGCTGTACAAGTTTACACTCCCACTAGCAATAAATCCCTGTATCCTCACCAGCATGAGCAGTCATTTGTTTTATTCATCTTGGCCATTCTGACTTCGGTAATAGAAAGTCTCAAAGTAATTTTAATTTGTTTTCCCCAGATGGCTCAGGATGTTGGCCATTCCCTTAAGTATTTCTCAGCCATTTATGTTTCATCTTTTGAGAACTTTCTGATTAGTTATGTACCCTGCTTTTTAATTGTGTTATTTACTTTCTTAATGTTCAGATATTATTTTTTTAGTTTTTTATATATTTTAGGTACTAAGCCTCTATCAGATGTAACTGGTAAATGTTTTTTCCAATTCTGTAGTCTACCACTTTTTCTAAATGATAGTGTCCCTTAATGTACAGAAGCATTTCAATTTCATGAGGTCCAATTTGTTAATAATTGATCTCAGTGCCTGTACTATCAGTGTTCTATTCAGAAATGTCTTTCCCTGTGCCAATGAATTCAAGACTATTCCTCACTTTCTCTCCTGTCAGATTCATGCTCTCTGGCTTCATGTTGAGCTCCTTGATCCATTTGGAGTTGAATTTTGTGCAGGGTGATAGATATGGATTTATTTGTATTCTTCTATAAGCAGCCATCCAGTTTGACTAGCACCAATTGTTGAAAATACTGTCTTTTCTCTGGTGTGTAATTGTGGCTTCTTTGTTTAAAAAAATCAGATGTGAGGGCTTATGTCTGGGTCTTTAATTTTATTCCACCATTGATCAGTTTTTTTGCTAATACCATGCTGTTTTTATTACTATTGCTCTGTAGTACAACTTGAAACCTGGATGGTGAGACCTCCAGCAGTTCTTTTACTTTAGGATTGTTTTATATATCCTGGGTTCTGTTTTGTTTATCTGTTTGTTTCCATGTGAAGCTGAAAACTGTTTCTTTCCAGTTTCTGTGGAGAACTGTGTTAGAATTTTTTTTTTTAATTTATTTTAATTTATTTTGCAATACAATTCAGTTCTACATATCGGTCACGAATTCCCTTGTTCTCCCCCCCTCCCGTCCCCCTCACCTTCCCCCCAACCCCCCCCCCCCCCATTCCCATCTCCTCCAGGGCAAAGCCTTCCCCACAGACTGAGGTCAACCTGGTAGACTCAGTCCAGGTAGGTCTAGTCCCCTCCTCCCAGGCCAAGCCAAACAATCCTGCATAGGCCCCAGGTTTCAAACAGCCAACTCATGCAATGAGCACAAGATCTGGTCCCACTGCCTGGATGCCTCCCAAACAGATCAAGCCAATCAACTGTCTCACCCATTCGGAGGGCCTGATCCAGTGGGGACCCCTCAGCCATTGGTTCATAGTTCATGTGTTTCCATTCATTTGGCTATTTGTCCCTGTGCTTTATCCAACCTTGGTCTCAACAATTCTCGCTCATATAAACCCTCCTCATTCTCGTTGATTGGACTCCCAGAGATCCACCCAGGGCCTAGTCATGGATCTATGCATCCAGATCACTCAGTAGTTGGATGAGGTTTGTAGCACAACAATTAGGGTGTTTGGCCATCCCATCACCAGAGTAGGTCAGTTCGGGCTGTCTCTCGACCATTGCCGGCAGTCTGTTGTGTGTGTTAGAATTTTTATGGGGATTGCATTGACTCTGTAGATTGCTTTTCATAGAGTGACCATTTTCACAATATTAATCTTACTGATCCATGAGCATGGAAGATCTTTCCATCTTGTGTTGTCTTCTTCAATGTCTTAAAGATTTTATAATACAAGTCTTTCATTTACTTGGTTAGAGTTATCCCTGATTTTTTTGAGGCTATTGTAAAAGGTGCTGTTATTCTGATTTCTTTCTCAGCCTGTCTTGTCATTTGTATATAGGAAGGATACTGATGTTTGTGTGTTAATTTTGTATCCTGCTACTTTACTGAAAGTGTTCATCAGCTACAGAAGTTTCTCGATGGAGTCTTTAAGGTATTTTATGTATAAAATCTTATCATCTGCAAATAAAGACATTTGATTTATTTCTTTCCCATTTGTATCCCTTTGATCTTCTTGAATTATCTTATTGCTTTAGCTAAGACTTAAGAAATACGGTGAATAGCTATGGAGAGAGTGAGCACCCCTGTCTTCTTGGATCTTGATTTAACTTTGATAGATCATGTGTATATCAAGAAATTCATCCATTTCTTTTCACTTTTCCAGTTTGGGGGAATACAGATTTTTTTTTGAGACAGTGTTTCTCTGTGTAGTTTTGGTGCCTGTCCTGAAACTTGTTCTCTAGACCAGGCTGGCCTCGAACTCACAGAGATCCACCTGGCTCTGCCTCTTGAGTACTGGGATTAAAGGTGTGTGCCACCACCGCCCAGCAGAATACAAATTTTTAAAGTATGCCCTTATGACTCTCTGGGTTTCCTCTGTATCTGCTGTAATGTTTCCTCTTTCATCTCTAATTTTATTAATTTGGATCTTCTCTCTGGATCTTTTAGTTAATTTGACTAAGGGATCTGTCAATGATTTTCTCAAAGAACCAACTCTTTGTTTCTTTCATTTTTTTTTGTCTCCATTTCATTTATTTTAGCCCTGAGTATGGACTGACTTCTTGCCATCTACTTTTGGGGTATTATTTCTTCTTATTGTCCTGTAGTTTTCAGACGTGCTGTTAAGTCACTAATATGAGATCTCTCCAACTTTTTGATGTAAGCACTTAGGGCTATGCACCTGCCTCCTAGGAGAGCTTTCACGGTGTTCCATAAGTTTGGGTATGCTACATTTTCATTTTCATTCAGTTCTAAAAAGTTTTAAATTTCTTTATTGATTTCTATCTTGACCTATTTTTTATTCAGTAGTGAATTGTTCAATCTCTGTGAGTTTGTATAATTTCTGTTGTTTCATGTTAATCCATGGTAGTCAGATAGGATGCAGGTTGATATTTCAATTTTCTTATATCTGTTGAGATTTGCTTTGTGTCAAGTATGTGTCAATTTGGAGAAAGTTCCTTGAGAAGAAAATGTATTCGTTTGCATTTGGGTGAAATGTTCTATAGATGTCTACTATGTCCATTTGATTTATGATGTTATTTAATCTCAGAATTTCTCTGTCTAGGTTTTTGTCTGGATGACCTGTCTATTGGCTATAGTGGTAGGAGTGTTTCTTCTATGTGCTTAGATGCCCTTGTGTTTGGTACAGAAATGTTTAGAATTGCAATATCCTCTTGGTGGCTTATTCTTTAATTATTATATAGTATCCTTCCCTACTTGATTGGTTTTAGTTTGAAGTCTTTGTCAGGTATTAAAATGGCTACATGAGTTTATTTCTGGATCTACTTGTTTGAAATATCTTTTCCCATCCTTTTACTCTGAGATAGTGTCTATCCTTGATGGTGAGGTGTTACTTGGAAGTAGCAAAAAGATGGATCCTGTTTTCAAATCCAATCTGTTACTCTGTGTCTTTTTATTGGGAAATTGAGACTATTCATATTCAGAGTTATCAATGAGCAGTGTTTGTTGATTTCTGTTATTTTGTTGTTATGGTGTGAGATTTTCTCCCTCTTTTTTTTTTTTTTTTTGGTTTTTTGAGACAGGGTTTCTCTGTGTAGTTTTGCACCTTTCCTGGAACTCACTTGGTAGTCCAGGCTGGCCTCGAACTCACAGAGATCTACCTGGCTCTGCCTCCCAAGTGCTGGGATTAAAGGCGTGCGCCACCACCGCCTGGCGAGATTTTCCCCCTCTTTTGATTTACTGTTCTGGGATTATTTATTCCTTGTGTCTTCTGGGTGTGATTAACCTCTTCAGACTAAAGTTTTCTATCTAGTGCCTCTGTAAAGCTGGATTTATAGACAGATACTGCTTGGATTTGGTTTTATTGTAGAGTGTTTCTCTTTCTCATCTATAATGATTGATAGTTTTGCTGGATATAGTAATATGTTCTGGCATCTGTGGTCTCTCTAAATTTGTAGAATATTTATCTGTCCAGGTCCTTCTGGCTTTCAGATTCTTCATTGAGAAGTCAGGTGTCATTCTAATGGGCCTACTTGGTCTTTTTACCTTTCAGCTTTTAATATCCTTTCCTTGTTATGTGTGCTTAGTGGTTTCGTTATTTTATGTTGTGGGAATTTCTTTTCTGGTCCAGTCTACTTGGTGTTCTGCATGCTTTTGTACCTTGATAAGGCTCCTCCTTTTTTAGGTTAGGGAAATTTTTTCTATGGTTTTATTGAAAAATATTTTCTGTGCTTTTTACCAGGATTTCTTCTTTTTCCTCTATCCCTGTTACTCATTGATTTGGCCTTTTCAACGGTGTCCCAGATTTCTAGGATGTTTTGTGCCTGGAATTTTTTAGATTTAACGTTTTCTTTGACTGAGGTTTCCATTTCTTCTACCTTGTTTTCAGTGCTGGAGATTCTCTCTTCCATGTCTTACACTCTGTTGATGAGACTTACCTCTGAGGTTTTTGTTTGACTTCCTAGTTTTTCATTTCCAGTTTTATTTCATTTTGGGGTTTCTTTGGTGACTCTATTTCTTTGTTAAATTCTACTTTCATATCTTAAATATTTTTCTTTATTTCATTCAACTGAATGTCTGAGTATTGATCTTAATTAAGGTATTTATTTATATCATCTTTAAGGTCCTTGAACATGTGAATATTTGCCATGTTGAAGCCCCTGTCTTGTGCTTCAGCTATATTGTGCTTCTCAGAACCTACTGTAATAGCATCATTGGGTTCTGGTGGAGTCACAGTGTTTTGGCTATTCATGTTCATGATTTCCTGATGGGGTCTAGGCTTCTGGAATTATGATGATTGGGGTGTTTATAGGTTGATATCTGGCATTGCCTTGATGGTGGATGTTCCATTCCTTGTCTGCTGCGGTCCTCTCTGGATCCTAGGCAAGTGTGGTAACTGTGAAGTACAGAAGGCTTCTTCATGTTGGTAGGTGTCAGAAAAGAATGGAGATAGGATGGGGGAAAGCCTGAGAGAGGGGCTGTGGAAAAGAAATAGGAGAATTTGGTCCATATCAAAATGTATATTCTCCAGGGAATGGAGGTGAAAGGAGGCTGAAGTCGGATAAAAAAAGTCTTGAGATACAGCGATGAAAGGGCTTGGAGACACAGTGTCTGTACCAAGAGGTAGGGTCTCCAATTAATGGAGTTGGGCTCCTGCAAGCAGGTTGCTACAGGACTAAGAGTAAGTCTGGACTGCTGTGGGATGGTCTGTATGTCAAATGTGTTGCTGATTGGTCAATGAATAAATCACTGATTGGTCAGTGGCCAGGCAGGAAGTATAGGCGGGACTAACAGAGAGGAGAATTGAGAGAACAGGAAGCTGGGTGGGGGAGACACTGCCAGCCGCCACCATGACAAGCCGCATATGAAGATGCCGGTAAGCCACGATCCATGTGGCAAGGTATAGATTAATGGAAATGGATTAATTTAAGCTGTAAGGACAGTTAGCAAGAAGCCTGCCATGGCCATACAGTTTGTAACCAATATAAGTCTCTGTGTTTACTTGGTTGGGTCTGAGTGGCTGTGGGACTGGCAGGTGAGAGAGATTTGTCCTGACTGTGGGCCAGGCAGGAAAACTTTAGCTACACTGGACATGTGTAATAAAAGCTTGAAATGGGAGTAAAAATTGTCTACTTGAGTTCCAGCCCAGTGTGACTACTGTGGGTCCCTGCTAGAAAGTATTTCTGGATATAGTAGGTGACAAAAAGGAATGGAGATGGGCTGTGAGGAGAGGTTGAGAGGATTAGGAAGAAAGAGCTCAGCAGGGTCCATAATGTCCTTAACATCAAGAATTGCGCTTACTGTAGATGATTAAAACAAGATATATCTCTTCTTGTGGCTCTGTCTGGAAGAGGAGGGTGAGCATTATCCACATCTTTGTAGAAACATCCTTGTTGCGACCACCTCGACCAGCAAGGAAGACACAACACCGAGCTCTTCTTTCTGCCGTTTATTCAGGAACCTTGAACAATCTTCTGACCCCGGGGAAAGCCAGCCCACGCCCTTTATAGCCACTGGGCAACCAACCCCGTAGAGCCTCGTGGACAATTCCTATAGGGTCAGACATATGCAAGCAAGCCAGATTCCACACCCAAGCCAAATAAGGAGTTGTTTATCCCAGAGAACACCCGCCATCGGGAAGGCGGAAGCCGGACACCGGTGCCATCTTTGAGGCGCGGCCGTGCACGGCTCTCTACACATCCTGCCATTATCAGAAAGCTAGTAAAAATGCTGTACCTTTTTATTACTTTCTCCTGTACATTCTGCCATTTTCTATCCGATTTTCACATCTCCCTGCTGCCTGGAATACAGGGTGGTGTTTAGTGGGTCTCCATGATATAGAATATATCAATTGCGAGTCTGACTTCCTCCTGTTTGGCTAAGGCTATAGTCAGATTTTTTTAATAGCACTATGACACCAAATATTTCTGTGACTTTCTGTTGTTTCCTGTTTTTTTTTAACTGAAAATTCATACAGTATATTCTGACCAGTTTCTATCCATTTCCTCTCAGATCCTCCTCACCTCCTCAGCCACCTGACTCCATGCCTTCTGTCTCTCTGAATCTCTTTATAAAACAAACAGACAAATAAAAGTATCAAACAAACCAAAATAAGAAAAAAATGTGAAAAAGCACAAGAAAAACATATACTCATACACTCTATACAAAAACAAAATCCACAAAAACACAAAATTGGAAACAACAATATAAAAGAAAAAAAATAAGATAAAAAAAATTACCAAACAAAGCAGTATGAGACAAAAATTCTACAAAAACAATGTTGAGTTCATCTTGTGTTGGCCATGTACTGCTGGATATGGGGCCTGCCCTTGAGTGTGGTTTGGGTACCAGTGAGACACCGTTGTGGAAAATTGATTTTTCCTTTGCAAGCAGCTGCCAATAGGAGAATGCTTCTTGGTTATGGATGGGAGATCACATCCATTTCCCCCTCTCATTGTTGAGATTCTGTCTAGCTTGAACCTGTGTAGGCCCTATGCACCCTGCTACAGACAGTGAGCCCATAAGTGAGTCTGTACTGATGTGTCTAGAAGACCTTGTTTCCTTGGTGTCAATCATGTCCTCTGGCTTTCAACCTCCTCTCAAACACAATCTTGACCTATAATAGAATAGTGTAACAGAGTTGGATAGAATGACTGTGAGGTTAGGAACTTGACAGAATCTAGAAGCACCTGGAAGATGGGCCACAAGTATGCCTACGAGTAGTTATCTTGATTATGTTAATTGACATGGGAAGACCTGTCCATTATGAATGAGACCATCCCTGGGGCAAGGATCCTGGATTGTGTGAATGGAGAAGGAAACTGAGCAGCAATAAGCTAGCATGCATCTTACTCTGTTTCCTGAGTGTGGATGTGATGTGACCAGCTGTTGCAAGCTCCTATTGAGTTGACTTTCTTACCATGATAAACTGTACCTGGAATGTTGAGTTAAAATAAACACTTTTTTCCCTAAGTTGATTTTGTCAGAGTATTTATCACCACAACAGGAAAAGAAACAATAAAAGAGCTTTTGTACAGCTCTCTTGTTGACCAAGCTAGTGTGTGTGTGTGTGTGTGTGTGTGTGTGTGTGTGTGTGTGTGTGTGTGTGTGTGTGTTCAACCTCAGGTGTTGTTCCTCAAGATGCTGCCTCCTTATTTTTTTCTTTCAGTAGCCTGGAAGTTGCTGATTTGTCATCTAGGTTGACTGGCCAGCAAGTCCCAGGGATTTACCTGTATCCACTGTGTGGTGGTATTGTGTTCCCCAAAATATTGTGTACCTTAATAAACTTATCTGGGGTCAGAGAACAGAAAAGCCACAAGATACTTATGCTAGAAAATGTTAGCACACGCCTTTAATCCTAGCATTCCAGAGACAGAAATCCCTCTGGATCTCTGTGAGTTCAAGGCCGCATTGGAAACAGCCAGGCATGGTAACTCATGCCTTTAATCCCAGAAAGCAACCTTTAATCCCAGGGAGTGGTGGTAGAAAGCAGAAAGGTTTATAAGGCATGAGGACCAGAAACTAGAAGCATTTTGGCTGGTTAAGCATTCAGACTTCTAGCAGCAGTTCAGCTGAGATTCATTCTGGATGAGGACTCAGAGGCTTCCAGTCTGAGGAAACAGCACCAGCCGAGGATCCTGCGAGGTGAGGTAGCTGTGGCTTGTTCTGTCTCTCTGATCTTCCAGTATTCACCCCAATAACTGGCCTTGGGTTTGATTTTATTAATAAGACTTTCTAAGATTCATGGTACACACTGTGTGATCCAAGTTCTGCAATTCCAAGCATGTGCCATCACGTTCAGCTTTTTTTAATGTGGGTTCTTGGGTTCATGCTCAGGTTCTCATGCTTGCAAGACTGACCAAGCCATCTCCCCAGTTCCCATCCCCAAATGATGCACAGACCTTAGCCCTAATAGATAAATGAGGAAATCAAGACCAAGCTGAACAGAAACAGATGCCTATACTCTCATCTAGGCCTTCCTGGTGGCTTAGTCACACTGCCTCTTTATGTCTGACCATTAATATGTTTTAAAGGGGGCAAAGTCCAATTGCATAATAGATCTGCCTGTCTGAAACATGATGATTAGCACTAATGGTTGGGTATTACCTGGCATGCATGTGTTAGGTTTACAGTAAAGAATGTCTACTTCTTATTAACTGTCCTTTTAGATATATTAGTGACTGTCACACCTGAATTATAACAAAGAAGCACTAGAGAAATTCAATGTAGGCGGCAAAATTCTTTGAAGAATAACTAATTATAATTGGGGAGTCTGAACACATTTCAGAGTTGCACGTTAATATGCAGTGTGGTTAATTGCACCATAATGACAGTGTTTTAGAATGCCATGCAAAGTGTTTAATCCTTTTCAGGTTTGCCCTCCAATCAGTGGTCTGCCTTCATTTTCCCTATTGATGAAGTCAGCCAGGAAGAAGGGGTCAGTAGCAAGACTGCACCTATGCATTTAATCAGCTGGGAAACTTGTATAATAGACTCTTCCTATCTGGAATTTATATTCAATCACAGTGATGTTCCCTGTATGAATGAGGGTTGATTAGTTAGTTGCTGAGAGAGAAAAACAATATGAGCTTCTGTTTACTCAGATAAGTTATGCTGGGGCCTTTACTTGGTCTGATTGAATTGATGGAGATGTTTACACCCCCCAAAGCATGCATACCCACTTAAATCTTATTCATAATGTTAATTATATACTCCAGGAGTTACTGCTGTGGTCTTATTTATGTGTTTACTCTCTGGGATTGTTTGTACACTGAACCATGCCCCTTCCACAATTGTGAGCAGCATCTACACTCATAAAAACTTGATTGTGCTCATTAATTTTCTCTTTGCTCTGACCCAGCATCTGAGAAGAAGCAACCTAAAGCAAGAGGATTTATTGTGGCTTATGACTCTAGGGCATACAGTCCATCATGGTGGAAGGCATGCAGACAGGAATGTGAGGCAGCTGCTCCCATTGCATCTGTAGTCAAGAAGCAAAGAAAGACGGATGCTGGTGCTCAGTTTGCCCTCCCCCACACAACTTAAAATCTGGGACCTCAGACCACAGGACAGTATCACAAGCTTTCAGGGTGAATCTTCCCTTTACAGTTAAACCTCACTGGGAACATTGTCTTAGACACACACACAGAGGTGTGTTTCCTGGGTGACTCCATATCAAGTCAAATTGACAAGGCAGGTAACCATTGCAGTTCTTCCACTGTTTGCACACCATGAGCTGATGACCATAATTCAGAAAAGGAGGCTCAGCTCAGTTCAGAGTTGCTTAAGAATACACCATGGAGCCGGGCGGTGGTGGCGCACGCCTTTAATCCCAGCACTCAGGAGGCAGAGCCAGGCGGATCTCTGGGAGTTCAAGGCCAGCCTGGGCTACCAAGTGAGTTCCAGGAAAGGCTCAAAGCTACACAGAAACCCTGTCTCGAAAAACCAAAAAAAAAAAAAAAAAAAAAAGAATACACCATGGAGGTGATCTGCAGGGTGTTTACCCACCAACCCCACAGTTCCCCAGAGTTTTCTTGAGTGTGAGCAGCAGGAAATATTAATAGAAGGATTTAGAATGTGGAGATAGAAAATACAGGATAGCCTCGAGACGACCTGGAACCTATTCCAACAAGCCCTGACTCTCTCTGCCCTAGGGCATTTGTAGACATGCCAAGGGGTGGAGCAAAAGACCTCCCCCCCCCCGGCCCCCCCCCCACCCCCCCCCCACCCCACCCCCACCCCCCGTGCAGCACAGCCAAGTGCAGACCATCTCAGACACCTGCACTCAGCCACGAGGAACCTGACAATGGCTCTCACAGTGTAACAGTTTCTTCTTTTTTATTTCATGTTTATACATTCCTGTTAAGAGTTTGTTTTTTTTTTAAATCTTGCATATCACTGAAAACAACTATTCATCCTTTAAGAACAGGCTTAAAATTCCATTCCTTAATGATGTGTTCTTCGCTTCTTTTCTGTTGCTGTGCTAACGTACCCCAACAGAAGCAACAATGTAAGGAAATGTTTATTCTGGCCCACAGTTCAAGGTTCAGTACATCATGGTAGGGAGGTCAAGTTGATGATTGCAGGTAGCCATCACAGATGCATAATTCTCCCAGAGAGAACTAATTACAGCTTCCTTTACCTCACCACTGCATCTGAATATTACACCATAACAGCCACAGCATACTGCACCACAAGTACCTTTTGATATGTCTGCCTTCATTAACAGACGGGTTTGTCTGGGAGTGAGGATCATGTTGTATTTATCTTATCCACTAATCTAACAGTGCTTGGCACTTGGCACGTATGAAGTCCTGTGTGGCATGACCTTGATCATCCTTCTAAAATAATTACTTTTTAAACATTTATTATTTATTTGTATGTGGGAATCAGCTCCCTCCTTCTACCACATTTCTCAGTGTGTGGAGTTTCTGTTGACATGGCTTCAAGTTCATTGCTTCTTTCCTCAGTAGTGCCTGGCTGTTAATGAGTCTTCACTTAGAAGAATCTTCTACTCATCTGTAGTGGGTAGCCATTCCAACCTTGATCTGGAAGTTCCAACCCCCATTGAGGCCTCGGTAACTGTCACACCTACAAGGCAGGGCCAAGAGAGGACCCTGAAGACCCGAGATCCGGATGTGCGGGCTCTCTTGGTTCATGGACCCTGGATGCTGGAGGTAGACCGAGCAGAGTTCTCCAGAGAACACCGCCAGACTGCGATACATCTTTCCCAGACCCTGCAACCTACCTATCCCTTCATTTGTAAGTTACTCCACTAGATAAACCTCCCTTTTAACTACGTGGAGTGGCCTTAATAATTTCACTAATACTTATCATCATCTATTGACGAGTCTTCACTTAGAAGAGTCTTCTACTCATCATCATCTGTTGATGAGTCTTCACTTAGAAGAGTCTTCTGCTCATCATCATCTGTTGATGAGTCTTCACTTAGAAGAGTCTTCTGCTCATCATCATCTGTTGATGAGTCTTCACTTAGAAGAGTCTTCTGCTCATCATCATCTATTGATGAGTCTTCACTTAGAAGAGTCTTCTGCTCATCATCATCTGTTGACAAGTCTTCACTTAGAAGAGTCTTCTGCTCATCATCATCTATTGACGAGTCTTCACTTAGAAGAGTCTTCTGCTCATCATCGTCTGTTGATGAGTCTTCACTTAGAAGAGTCTTCTACTCATCATCATCTATTGACGAGTCTTCACTTAGAAGAGTCTTCTGCTCATCATCGTCTGTTGACAAGTCTTCACTTAGAAGAGTCTTCTGCTCATCATCATCTATTGACGAGTCTTCACTTAGAAGAGTCTTCTGCTCATCATCGTCTGTTGACGAGTCTTCACTTTCCTTTTACTTGCTGTGTTTCTAGCTCTCTGCATCACCACCTGTTCTTCCCTGTTGACCACTTTCTTCATTAGTTCTCTGCTGTGGACTTTTTGTACACTGTGATGATGTATCTTTGCCAAGGCGCCTTCTGATTGGTTTCATAAAGAGCTGAATGGCCAATAGCTAGGCAGGAAGAGGCTAAGTGGAACTCCTGGGCAAAGAGAGAGAAGAGGAGATGAATCTAGGTGCAGGAGAGATGTCAGAGGACATGGAGAGGAAACAGGAGGTATGAGATGGAAGAGATGTTAAAAAGTCATGAGGGAAAAATGTAGATTAATATAAATGGATTAATTTAAGTTATAAGAGCTAGTGGCTGAACTCTCATAAGTAATAAGTCTCCATGTCATTATTTGGGAGCTGGCTGGCAGGACAGAGGAAGACTCATTGCAAATGGCATCCAATGTGCAGCATGTATGCAGGGCCCACTGAGGGCAGCATACAGAGGTGCTGCTCTTCTAAGAGGCCCTGCTATGCAGCAGAGCACTTGAGCAGCTAGTACACTAGGTACAATGCTGGCTGCTCAGAGTCAGCAAATTCCCAGAACTGGGGCAGTAAATGAGGCTCCTGCCTGGTAATGCCAAAATGAGGCTGGGCCCTCAGGGAACCAAGCCTTGCAATGGCTGCTTAGCAGTTTAACCTTTGTCTCACTCTGTCAGAGAATGCTACAGATGTGCAGAAAGTCATGTCCACACCAAGAAAACCTCTAAACAGGTAGGGTATGTTTTAAAATGTGCTTAAATGCTGAAGAAAGAAAATAAATGGGTATAAACAGTCATAGGAAAAATAGTTCAAATATAATAAAGTGAAGTCTTTAGAAAGAGTAAGTAATACAAAAGGAAAAAGCCATGTAAAGATGGGAAATACTATAACACAGGGAGTTTGGACCTTATATGGTGCTTTGTTAATTTTGTATTTTTTGAATGCTAATGAATGGAGAATGACAGCTGCTGAGAGACATTGGATTATCAAAGGAACTGTTAAGTTAAACTAGCCTATACTTTAGAGATGTCTTAGCTTCAGAATGGTAGTAGGAAAATATGTTGCATTGGGGGAGAGGTTGTACTTTTGTTTCCACAGTAAACAGAAAGATATGGATTCATTCAAAGTTTATGGAGATCAGATTTGATCAGGAGAGACCTCCTTAGGATCTTGGCTACAGACATGAAGAAAGAAAGACTACAGGACAGGTGATGTATAAGCTGATCCTTTGACAGGGGAACAGCTCTGAGACTGGATGAGACATGATAAATCTTGCTGGCTACAGAGTCCACATGACTTATTATTACATGCCATCCTTTCATATGGCATGGACAGAGGTTTGGTTATACAGTTCAAACAGACTTATAATAAAGTCAGTAGATGGCATTTACTTGCTCAAACATAAAACAAAAAATCATCTTTAACTGACTTGTGTACCCTGTACATTTCATACTTGTGTCAATACAGATATATATGTCACCTTTAAAAGTTTTTGTGTTTTCAGAAAGAAAAAAGAACCAGACACCAATGATAACAAGTAGCCCAGGTGATCCAGCCTCTCAGAATGCCTCTGTTGCAGTTTCCTCAAAATTCTGCATCCAGAATATCTTCAAAGCTGCTAGATGAGATGGTCCAGCCTCACAGACTACTCCAGCCAGGACTTCAGATAAGCCCTGCACCTTCCCATTACACAGAGACTGGACAACAAATGACACAGCCAGCTCTTACAGGACTTGATCATTATCCCAATTTTCTCAGGTTCCCCTAAAGATGTCATCACTCCCAGACAACAGGAAGCAGTCTAGAGAACATGACAACCACATTCTTAAGAGGTTGGGTGGGTGGTTTTTGGTCACTTGGTGGGTTATGGATATTTGTCATCATTTAGGGTTATTGGTTATAAGTTGTTATTGGAAATGGTCATGAAAAAAAGCTCAACAAAGGGGGTTAGATTCAAGGATCTCTTTCTGAAAAGAAAAAGGGATATGGAAAGGATAAGATAAAAGGGTAGATTATTGTATCTACTTTAAACTAAAAAGCAATATTAATCTAAAATATTTTACATTGGTATGAGTTTTTGTATATTGATGCAAATTTAAGGTTATTTTTGTTAGAACATACTCTCTATATTTCCACTCTCATTTAAGATATTTTTGCATATTGATACAAATTAAGGTTATTTTTGTTATACTGTATATATGTTTCTACTCTTGTTTAAGGTATTGTACCTATGCAGCTCATTTAACAATGTAATATATATTTATAGTCCCTGAAAGTTATTATTACAAACTATTTAGGAAACTATTACAAACTAAATAGGAAAGAATTAACAAACAAATTAACAAAACAAACAAAAAAACACAAAAATTAATAAACAAATTAGGAAATGCAGGTTAGTATACTGTTAGTTATTCATAGAAATCAAACTTGTACATGTTAGGTATGTTTCCAAGGTCATACAGAGATATATTTTAGATATATGATTTTCAAACACTTCAAAAACCTACAGAATATGGCATTTTAAATGTTTTAATAACATAAGGCTTTTCATGATAGTGAGATGTATCTGTTCCTGGCAGCACCAATTTACTTCAAAAAAGGATGGTGGGCATCAAAGAACCTCCATATGGAGTTTGCTTTCTTTGTGGCAAGGTTAGTCACTGGGCAAGAAACTGCCCTTGCCTTTGCTGCTAACAGTGTGCTGTACAAACTGGATAAGCAGGACACAAAAGAAAGCAACTGCCAAACTTTGCCAAGACAGGATAGGACAGTCCTGCAAAAATTCCTGCTTCACAGAAGTCTGTCCGATATTCTAGGTGTGTAGGCTGAAGATGGATGCCCCAACATTCCAGAGGAATCTTGGGTGACTGTCTAGGCAGCCAGATGTTTCTGTCATTTCTTATACTTTTGGAAGTTGCTTGCTCTGCACTTCCTGTTTACTCAGGTAATATTATAGTCTTCCCAGGTCTCTGATGGGGTTGAAGACTAGATAGAGCTTCTCTTAGTCATAATAGAATGTAAATTAGGTACAAAACTCTGGATTCATCAAGAGAGGTTAGATAATGAAGTTTTTTTTCTGCATTTGTGAAATACAAATGGACTGGAAATTGTGAATGTAATTCTTACTTGATAATTATTCTTGTATATAATTTCATTTTGTTAAAGTTAATACCTTTTCTTTCTGTTTAGACAACACCTGACAATTGTTCTTATTGTATATAGTTTTACTATGTTAGAGTTAAAACCTTTCCTTGTAGATGTATCCAACCTTCCCATCAAACAATAAACACAGAACCAATGCAAAGAAGAAAGCCAAGAGGTCAGAGCCAAGAGCCAAAACCTTACCCTTCCTCCTGCAGTGGTCCTACCTCTCCGAACCAGAGCTACCCCTGTGTTAAAGTCTTTATATAGAGTTCCTGTCCTGCCTTCTCATTGGTTGTAAACCCAACCACATGACCGCCTCCTCACAGCCTGTCTGTATAGGCCTCCAGGTTTTCCATGATTGGTATTAAGATTAAAGGCATGTGTATCCAATAATGGCTGTATCCCTGAACACACAGAGACTTACCCAGCTCTGCCTACTAAGTGCTGGAATTACAAGCGTACGCTACCACTGCCCTGCTTTCCTATGGCTTGCTAATAGCTCTGACCCCCGGGCAACTTTATTTATTAACATACAAATAACATTTTAATACAAATAAAATATCACCATATTTCCTTTTTATTTAGACAAAAAGTGGAAAATGTTGGGGGATTTGCTTGTGTTGATTGCTCTGAGACCACCCATGAAGCCAACGCTGGTTCAGAGGGTGAAGTTCAGCTGACCTGAGTGGACCATCGAGTTCTCTGTTTGACTAAGAGGAGACAGAAAGGCACATGGGGAAGGAAGAGGTGAGGCCAAGGGGTTGTGCAGGCACCTGGATCAAGGAAGTGGAAAGAGGATCATGTTTCAGTCATTCTGTGGATTTCTCAGGTTTATTCCTTACTATTTATCCCTGAGTTTTATCTTTCAGCAAATGACAAAAAAATCGCAATAGTTCTCTTGGCATATAAATCACAATTTTTCACAATTTTAAATCCATTTTTTAATTTTTCTTTTCCTTGTTTCTCTTCCTCCTCTGTTTGTATGCACATGTGTAGGGGTGTGTGTGTGTGTGTGTGTGTGTGTGTGTGTGTGTGTGTGTGTACAAGAGCATGCCCTTGTGCTGAAGACTGAATCCAGGGTCTTTTGCTCTCTGTATACTTACTGGGTAAGTACTCTACTACCAGGATACTTTTCCAGCCCCAATCAGTTATTTCACCCTCCATCCACACCCCTGCACTCCCATTCATAGTTACCTGAATTCCCAGTCTGATAAGCCACACATACAGAGCAGGTTGAGGCTTACTCTGCCTCATTAAGCTGTGTGGATTTTGTTTTTAGGATGCCTGTAACTTTTTTGTTTTGTGCAAAGCTAGATATCATACAGTAGGTTACAACATTTGAAATACATAAACAGGTATCTGGTCTGAGGTCTGTCTGACTAAAAGCTGGGTTGTGTTCACTATGTGCTGTAGCTGGGTAAATCTGAAATTAAGATTTCCTCCTGTGTCCTTGTCTTGGTCTTCTCTGATGTCTATGGGTTTCTCAAAAGGCTTCTTAACCAGTAGAAGCCATGAAATGCTCTCATTGTGATCCACTTACTACACAGTAGTTCTGTGTACTACAAGTGTTGGTACTGGGTTCAGAGAGGGAAGTTTTTCATAGTCCTATATTTAGGCATCCATCTGTTAGTGCCCTGTACCCCTAGCCTATGACCTTATGCATGTTTCTTAGTTTACCTCTTCTGATAAGGCAGATTAGATGAACTAGAGTTAGGTATTTCTCTCCCTCAAATCAGAGGCTATAGGAGCTGTTGGGTCCCTTCTTCATGGACAGAGTTGGGCATGTCCATTCCCTTGTCAATTGGGTTCTGATCACACCTTAGTGGGTTGAACTCTGGTCAAAAGCTTTCTTTTGAAGGAATGCCTTGGTAAGGTTGAGAGAATGTGCCAGGTGTATTCCAAAATGGCTAACATCTGCTTCCTGTGGTGGAAGTGTGAAGGCATTTTAATATTTACTGTGAGAACTTTGAAGGGCTCTCAGTGGCAAAAGTTAAAGAAATGTGGCCCTCCCCCATGTCTGGGGTTGCCTTTAGTTTTTAAGGCTCAAGATTGTCCTCTATTAATTCATCAGATAGTTGGAGTTTTCCTAATCTTGGTGTTTCCTCTGGCATTTTCTGTTCCTTGCTTGTGTTCCAATAAGTAGTGTTTCTCCATACCTACCTGCTTCTCACCAATCTGGGAGTAGATTTTTTTTCTGGTGGCCTCGGTTTTCAATTTGTTCATATAGATAGATGGAAAACTTCCAGGTAACTTAACTGCTAGGTCTCAACATCTGTTTAATTTTGAGAGGACAGTTGTGTTGGGTATAACATTCTTAGTTGTGCTTTGTTTTAGAGACAGGGCTTCTAGCTTGAACTTGCTGTATGGCAACAGGATGATCTTGAATTTCTGATCCTCTTGCCTTCACCTCCTACGAGCTGGGATTGTAGTTTATGCAGCAGGGGGTGGAACCCAGGCCCTCATTTACGCAAGTCAAGCACTCTCCCAACTGATCTACACCCCTAGCTCTAGATGACAGTGCCTGATTCGCAATTTAAATGTATCTGGCCTTTACGGTTCACATCGAGAAATCATCTGTTAGTCCTACTTATGATCTTTTCCCACAATCTATTGCTGTTTCTCTTGCTGTTTCAAGATTCTCACTTTGTTTTTGAACTTTGACAGTCTGATTATGGCATCTTCGGGTATAAATTTCTGAGTTTATCTTACTAGGAATATTTTGAGCTTCTTAGATCTACAGACATGAATCTCATCAAATTTGGAGATTTTTGCCTTTCCTTCCTTTCTTTCTTCTATTTGTTGTCATTCTCCTCCTCCTCCTCCTCCTCCTCCTCCTCCTCCTCCTCCTCCTCCCCCTCCCCCCCTCCTCCTCCTCCTTCTTTTTCTCCATTTTTGGGGACAGATTCTCACTATGCAGCCCTAACTGGCCTGCAACTCACTGTGTACATCACGCTGGCCTTGAACTCATAGAGTGTGCCTCTGCCTCCTAGGTGCTGGAATTAAAGATGTGCACCACGAGGCCTGGCTTGTGTATGTGTGTGTGTGTGTGTGTGTGTGTGTGTGTGTGTGTGTGTGTGTGTATGTGTGTGTGTGTGTTTTAAAGCCATGGTCTTTCTTGTTAATATAACCTAGGCTTTCCTCAAACTAGTTAACCTAGACTGATCCAGAACTTGCAGCAATCCTCCTGCCTCAGCCTCCTAAGTGCTGGGATTCCAGGCATGTGCCTCCATACTCAGCAGCTATTATTTTTACAATATTCTTTTGTTTCCTTTTTACCTTCCCCTCTGTGTTTTTTTTTTTTGTTGTTGTTTGTTTGTTTTGGGGGGATTATTTTTATTTTTATTTTTTTATTTTTTTGAGACAGGGTCTCTCTTTATATAGTCCTGGTTGTCATGGAATTCCATATGTAGACCAGGCTGGCCTTGAACTCACAGAAATCCTCTTGCCTCTGCCTCCCAAGTGCGGGGATCAAAGTCATACACCACCATACCCAGCTCCCTCTAGGATTCTCATTACCCTCACACACATGCTTATACATGAACATACATGCACACAGACTCTATGGTGCCCTACAGCAGTCTGGTATCTTGCTCATTTTTCTTCATTCCTTTCCCAAGGCTGTACAAGCTCAACTCAGCTGTGTTCAGGATTTTCAGTTCTTTCTTCTGTTACGTGAGTCTTCAGTTTGAGCCCAAATTTTAGATTTTTGTTGCTATACTTTTCAACCCTGGGGTTTCTCTTGGTCCCTTTTAATAATTCCTATCTCTTATTCAATTCCATATTTGGTAATACACATGTGTCTTTAGACATTGTGCTAGTTAGTTCTTTGAATATGCTTTAAATCACCAAGTAACAATCAATGCCTGGCTTTCTTTGGGAACAGAATGTTAATTGTTATTATTTTGTTTTATCTTGTGTGCAGACCATACTTTCATGATTGACTGTCTTGGAATAGTCTGTTGAAATTTGGGCATTTAAAATATTGTGTGGTGCTGGAGATGCAGCTCAGTAGGTAGGACATTTGTGCAGTACGCACGACATCCTTGTGCCTCCCCACTACTACATAAAACCAGGAGTGGCAGTGTATGCCTGCAACCCTAGCACCTGGGAGGGCAGGAAGGGAGGATCCAAAGTTTAAGGTCATCCTTGTGCTGCATGAGATCCAGTCTCAAAATAAATAAATAGGAATAAATAAAATAACACACTATCATCTTTAAAAACCGAATGTTCCTCTGTCCCCAGGTTTATTGATGCTGCTGCTCATAGCTGTTGTTTATCTTTGATGTTAATCTGTGCAGGTTTTATTCTTCATAGCATGTGACTGATGAAGTTGTTAATTGACCACTTCATTGACCAGCTAATGATTATACAGATTGGTTTCAGGACTTAAGCCAGTAAGTCTCTTTGCAGGGAAGTTCTCTGTGTACATTCACCCATGTGCTTAAAATGTTCTGGTGGCTGTTTACAAAGTCTTATCTTTCACTTCCTATTACACTGAGCCTCAAGGCCTTGCAGGCAGGAAGTCAAGAGGTGGGACGCTGGGGCCCTCTCCCAGTTTCCCTATTCCTACACTTGGCTCTCTAGATTTCTAGGGAGGTACTGGACTTTATGTCACTGTGGACCTCTTGGTCACCTGTTTGGGTGACTTGTTGGTTACTTCAAGTGTTGCTGCTGATTGCTTTTGAATAAAAGAAAAGGGATTCTATGGAGAAGATAGTTCACAATGAACAATCACATAGGTCAACCAACAACAGTGTTGGGAAGGCTTGTGGAAGAGCTATGGCTCCTTTCTGACCGACAAACTACAGAACAGTTCTTGGAAGGGCTGTGGAGGGATTATGGTTCCTCTCTGCTTCCTCCAGAGCAGCTAGGAGCTGATTTCACTATGACCACAGGACTCATGGTTTGAAGAGCTTTGAAGGCTACTGTGGATCTAGGGAGAGAGGCCTGGGGATGGTGTGACTAATAGATTTTCTGTCCCCTGATAAAAGATTTCTCTGCAGATGCAGTAAGCTAGATCAAGCTGAATTGAAAAAGTATAACAACAGATTTATTTGAACAAAGCAACTCCTGGACAGATTCTCCAGTCCCAGAGATCGAGGTCAGAGAAGCTGTGCCCCCAAACTAAAGTGGGGAAATATACCTAGTAGGCAAGGAGTGAGGACATGTCCACCAGAACCTGGGTTTGTGCTTAAATATGGTCAAAAGCCGAACACTTTAGATGGGGTCTTGGGCAACTGGCAACTTCAGGGAAGGAGCTGCCGTAGCTGCCAAGAATGCAGGCGTGGCTTTTCGTGCTTTTCCTTTGTCTGGAGATTTCTGAGTGGACACAGTTTTGAGGGACAGGGATGGGTGTTCTCAGACCTTGCAGGATCAGCTGGAGGTTTCCAGTGAACAGGGAGTTAAGTGGTCATAAAGCACATTGCTCTCCCCAGGATCCAGTCAGTTTTCTTGAGCACAAGCCCACTGTTGATACACACTTTTGCTTATTTCCCAGTATTCTGGGGGGGGGGGGTTGACCACTTTCCCCCCTGTTCTCACTGTTATTTGAAAAGGAGGCTTCCAGAGTTCGTTACTTTCCCCTTTCTGCTAATGATGCTCTGGATTGTTCTGAATGAATGCATCCTGTTAAACAGCGACTTGGTTTGCACATAATACAGTTTCCTACTGAATGAAAAAACGAGGACATGACTGCTCTAAGGTGTGGCTGAAGGGAAAGTTTACTGTAGATATGAGGGAAAGCACAGCCAGAGGCATCTGGAAGGGTCCAGACTGAACATAGCCAGCAGACTGAACTGGGCCATGAAAGGAGAGGAGGGAGGAGCGAGAGCCGAAGAGAAGAAAGGAGAGAGGAGGAAGCTGAGAGAGGAACCAGGAGCCAAGAGCAAGTCAGGAGACCAAGAGACGTAATGGCCAAAATGGCTCAGGTTATATAAGGATCAGAGGCTGAGGGGGAGGGAAGCCCAGACCCTGGACTGGAGAGGTTTAGGGTGGGGGGTGAGAAGAGCTGGGAGGAGCCCCAGGTACTGAGACTGTCCCAGGTTTCTTTGAGACCAAGCATTTCAGCCTTTTTGTTGATGATAAGGGGTGGCATAATCTCTTCTATAACTACTTCCTGCTGAAATTGGGGAATTGTTGTTGGGGCCAAGGAAGGTTGGAATGATGGTCAAAGGATGGGAAGGGAGAGAGGAGTGGAGGTTGGGGGACATCTGTTTCTCTCGCTGGCCAGGTTTCACAAGACCACCTGGGGCTAGTGAAGTACAGGTCATTTTGGAACAGTCTAGGATGCAGGTTCTGAAGGAACACCTGGAGCAGGCACTTTGCAGGCAGTTTTGGAGCAGTCTGAAGTTAATTGAAAATCTGGTGGGGTAGATATAGGCTAGAGATAGAAGGCAACGTTAAGGAGCTTAGGAGAAAATCTTTATCTTGGGTGTACTCTTGAAACTTCCAGGCCCATGGTCCTGGTAGTTGGGAAAAGGGAGGAGCCCCAAGGCCTGGGGAAGGGGTGAGATCCCACTCTCAGGATTAGGCAAGTGGGGAAATTTAGGCCGTTGATCAACAGGAGTCCGTTTGACTTGTGAGAGATGGATCCAAATCAACTCCCTGAAGCTTACTTGAATTTTTTTTAAGTTTACAAAAAAGAAATAAAAGTTGTAAATATATTAGTATTACCACTATTTGTAATCTGTACTGAAATAATAGTAAATGCTTGGGGACCCAAAAAATGATTTTGGGTTAAAAGCATTAACTTTCTTTCCAGAGGGCTAGATATATAGATAGAATATTTTTAGCACAATGAGAAGTACTTTGAAGTGTATACTTAGAAGACAATCAAAGGAAATTTAAAATTTTGGGCTTGGGACTATGATAGTAGGAGTTGAGGCTTTACCAGGGCTAAATAAACAGGTTATCAGAATGCCATTGATTAATGTTAAAACTAGACTCTGAACTTTTGTAGTCTTAATATAATAATAGCATAGCGAGAATGAAAAAATCTGAAACATTTGTCATTACCTTAAATCACATTCTTATACCTTTACAACTTTCATTTACACACCTTAAATTGCTCTCTTAAACTCTCGTAACTTAAGCTTCCACATTTATCCCATCTCTTATAGAAAGGGTTGGAATTAATAGTCTATCAGAAATATTTTGTAAGCTTTGGAAGTTGTCAATATGTCCTGCTGATCTTTATCAATATATTAATTGCTTATTGATTCTCTCTCTCCCTTTCCCTCTATTTTTCCTTTTCCCTCCCCTTCTCTCTCTCCCTCCCCCCTCTACACACACACACACACACACACACACACACACACACACACACACACACAGACACACATACACACACGGGGGTGGGGGGAGTCTTATGAGATAGCTCAAGGGTTTGGTTTGGTTTTGAGGCAGGATCTCAGTATATGTAGCATGTAGACCAAGCTGGCCTCAAACTCAGAGCTCCACCTTTTTCTTTCTCCTGAGTGCTAGAATTAAAGGAACATACCACTATACCTACCTTGTTTGTTTTCTGAGACCAGGTCTTGCTCTGCAGTCTAGGTTGGCCTGAAACTCACTGCATATCCCAGGTTGGCCTCAGACTTGTTGCAGTCTTCCCATCCTATCCTCCCAACTGCAAAAGGGCAGGCGTGAGCCGCTGCACTCAGTGTTCCGAGTCCCTCAGAAGCATCTTTTCTTCTTGCTTCCCAACGGTAAAACTAAGATCTCATTAAGAAGTTTCACAAGGGGCCAGAGTGATGACTCAGCAATAAAGAGCGCTTATTGCTCTTGCAGAGGACCCAGGTTCAGTTCCCAGCACCCATGTATCAGCTCACAACCATAACTCCAGTTCCAGGGCAGCCAGTCCCTTCTTCTGGCCCCCTTGAGCACTGCATGCACATGGTGCACCAACATACATGTAGGCAAAACTCCAGACACATAAAATGAAAATGAAGCAACCTTTGAAAATAAGTCTCACAAGACAACAATTAAATCTCATTGCTGCTTCTTGTCCATTTTTACCTCTCAGCTACAGTGTGTAATTTAGTGTTATTAACTGCACTCATATCACAGCACCATTATCAACATTGTTGATATCCAAACCTTTTTCCTCTTACTACTAAACTTATACTGAGTATCCACCTATACCCCATAAACAAAAAGGCCAGCATTTAGGAGACGGAAATTTGTCTGAAAGATTATGTAAAGTAAACCAGAAGAAATACCTGAGAAAATGAGAGTAAATGTATGGTGTCCATCTTAAAAAAAAAAAAAAAAAAAAAAAAAAAAAAAAAAAAAAAAATACTTTCTGAGATCTGGTAGAGGTTTAGACGTGACAGTGTTAAGTGTCAGTGTTTATCAATCCCTACCTCACTAATAAGGATGAAAAGAGCAGTTTCAGAGATGCTCTTGGCTTTGAACCTAAAGAAAAAACATCACCATGACAGCCTTATTTTAGATGTGTGTGCTGGCTAGTCCTATGTCAACTTTACACAAGCTAGAGTTATCTGAAAGGAGGGAACCTCAACTGAGAAGATGCCTCCATAAGATCCAGCTGAAGGGCATTTTCTTAATTAGTGATTGATAGGGGAGGGCCGAGTCCTTTATGGGTGGTGCCATCCCTGGGTTGGTGGTCCTGGGTTCTATGAGAAAGCAGGCTGAACAAGCCATGGAGAATAAGTCAGTAAGCAGCACCCCTCCACGGCCTCGGCGTCAGCTCCTGCCTCCAGTTCCTGCCCCGTTTGAGTTTCTGTCCTGACTTCCTTCAACAATGGACTGTGATGTGAAGTGTAAGCCAAACAAACCCTTTCCTCCCCAGCTTGCCCTTGGTCCTGGCGTTTCATCACAGCAATGATAATCCTGAGATAATGTGAGTCATAGAATGCTGACCTCTGAGCGTGATAGCCATTATCATCTTCAGCGAGGAAAACAGCCTCCTCCCTCCTCCTTATCTGTTTCTTTGTCTTTCATGTCCAGCCTTTTTTCAACTTTCATGCATTCACAAAAACCTTACATTCACAAAGACCAAGGCACTTAGGCTTTAGCCAGAGTTCTGCTGCTGAGCACCCATGTGAATCAGAACACATCATTTCTTCAGATGATCTTATCTGCCTCTTCTATAAAGATGAGAAAAGAGTCTAATTTATCTGATAGTCACAGGATGCTGGGTCACACTCAGGGGTGGACAGCCAGTGATGGCACAGGATCATTTGATTTCTGTACCTGCAGCATTCTAACCCCACAACCACTGAGGTCCTGACCAGTTAATTACCCTGTAGAGTGTTTAACACTGGTATAGCTTTTCTTCTGGGAACTTCAGTTAACAATAGACTTTACCAATGGGAAAAGGATGTGAAGATGTTTGTGATCCATGTAAAAGCTCAGTAAAGGTGACCTCAGAAGAAAAGGACTTCAATAATCAAGTAGATGAGATGACTTACTTGATGGGTAGTAGTCAGCTTCTTTCTCCAGCTGTCCCTGTCTTTTCCCAGTGGACTCATAGTCAAAATGGCCATGGTGGCAGGGCTGAAGGTTATGCAGGGACTCAACAACATGGACTTCTGATCACCAAGACTGCTGTGGCTACAACTGGGGCTGAGTACTCAGTCTACACCAACACCAATATGGCACCACTCCTGGGTTGACCACTTGGCCCCTGGTGGCAGGTTGATTACACTGGGCCTTTTATATCATGGAAGGGAGAGCACTCCATTATTTCTAGAGCAGGTAATTATTCTACGTATAATACATCTTTTTAATCAAATATTAATTAATTAATTATTGTTATGTTACGTGCATGAGTAGGGGTATGTACATGCCATTATATATACACAACCATCAGGAGTCTGTTCTCTCCCTCCACCATGCATGCCATGGACCAGACTCAGGTTGGCAGGCTTCAATGACGAGTGCTTTTGCCCACTGAGCCATCCCCCCAACCCTACCATCCATGGATTTACAGAACATCTTATCCACTGTATTTTGTGTACACTGTATACCAACTCCATAGCATTGCTTTTGAACAAGGAACTCACTTCACAGCCAAAGAAGTGCATCAGTGGGTTTTACCGTGTTCCTCACCATCTTCGAGCACCTGGCTTGACAGAATGCTGAGATGGCTGTTTGAAGACAAGGTTTCAGAGCCAGCTGGTGTGTGTGTGTGTGTGTGTGTGTGTGTGTGTGTGTGTGTGTGTGTGTGTGTGTGTGTGTGTGTGTCAGAGAGAGAGAAAGAGAGAGAGAGAGACAGAGAGACAGAGAGGGGGGGAACTTCTTCAGAGGGCTGAACATGCTCAGAATCAGTGTCTAATATTCGGTACTGTTTCTCCTGTAGCCAGGATTTACGAGTCCAGCAGTCAAGGAGCAGAAATGGGAAAGTCATCACTTAACATCACCCTAGCACCCCTTTAGCAAAATGTTTAATCCCTATTTTGTCCAGGGTGGACAGTGCTTCTGCCAAGAGGAACATCACACAATGTGTTGTACTGGGAGCTAAGACTTTCCTGGCTACTTTGGGCTCCCAATGACCCAAGGCAACAGATTAAGAAAGGAGTGAGAATTAGCAAGAGAGGTTGGCACAGACTATCTCAGGGAAATTGGACTGCTGTCCCTCAGTGGAGGTGAGAAAAGGAATGCCTGTATCACAGGGCACCACTTTGGGTATCTTTGCTATTACTATACCCTTCAGGACTGTTGACAGCAACTACAACAACGTAATCTAGGCAGGAATAAGTGGTCCAAATCTTCAGGAAATAAAGGTGTGGTACAATTCCCCCCACCCCCCAGGTCTTGACCTGTTGAGTACTTGCTGAGGGCAAGGGGAGTTCAGAATGAGTGGGAGAAGGTTACTGTAATTACCAGCTAGAGCTCATGCCACCTTTTTACAGACATGAGACTTATCTTGAGCATTTTTTATTTTTCATATATACACATGTTCATATATACACATATAAAGCAGATGTCCTTGTGGGGAATAGTAAAGTGCTTTGGAAGAAACATCATGGATTCTTTCAAGCAAGAAACTGAAGGGAATTACCTCGAGGACCCTCAGCAATAGTTCTGTGAAAATAAACATATGAAGGTGATAAAACTGTAAGAGAAAGAGGCCTAGAGACTGAGAAGAAATGAGAAGATGGCCAGGCAAATGGATTGAAGAGAAACAGGAAAAGTCAGGAGAATTCTTCTCTGTAATCTGAAGGGAAGCAGCATCCATGAAGAACTTCAGTGGAATTGTTCTTTCCAGATCGAGGATTGGCTGGGCCAAGGGGTATAAGCATAGCTGATGTACAAAGCCTTTAGCTGTCTATGCAGCGAGAGTCCAGCTAAGAAAACGGACAAAGAATTGCCAGTAGAAACAGGCACTGAAGTTGAAGGGCCAGCGAGGTCACCCAGTGGGTAAAGGCACTTGCCGACAGGCCTGGTGTCTTGAGTTTGACTCCCCCAGAACCCACACAGTGGAAGGAGAGAATCAACCTGCTGTGGGATGTTCTGTATGGCAAATGTGTTGCTGATTAGTCAATAAATAAAACACTGATTGGCAATTGGCTAGGCAGGAAGTGTAGGCGGGACAAGGAGGAGAATAAAGCTGGGAAGTGGAAGGCTGAGTCAGAGAGACACTGCCAGCCGCCACGATGACAAACAGCATGTGAAGATGCCGGTAAGCCACGAGCCATGTGGCAAGGTATAGATTAATGGAAATGGATTAATTTAAGCTGTAAGAACAGTTAGCAAGAAGCCTGTCACGGCCATACAGTTTGTAAGCAATATAAGTCTCTGTGTTTACTTGGTCGGGTTTGAGCGGCTGTGGGACTGACAGGTGAGAGAGATTTGTCCTGACTGTGGGCCAGGCAGGAAAACTCAAGCTACATCAACCCTCACACATAGTTCTCCTCTGACCTCCCCCATGTGCCTCTACATGCATACCAACAATAAGTAAATGTAATTTTCAAAATTTAACTGAAGTTAGCAGAAGAAAGCTATCTAGTGTGCTGAAATTCTAATTTTATTTTAAATGCTTTCTCTGAGAGAGCTGCCTATCAAATTAAGGAAAAACACAAAAAGCATGTGGATGGAAGGTAGAGAGGGAACTGTGGACAGGGTCCAGCTGGCAAGCCATGGGTTCAAGGGTATGCCCATCCACAGATGATTACAACAGCTTTCCTTCAGGAGTCTGGAAATCCTATCACTCCACCAAAATCCAAAAGCCACACTATTTCTGAGGACCAAGTTCACAGACAAACTCTGCATGTTTCTAAAGCGAAATGAACTATAACATCATACTTTTAATTATGATAGTTTGGGGGCCACCGAGACGGCTTAACTGCTAACGGTGTTTGCCACCAAGCCTGACAACCCGGGTTCAAAACTGGGTTAATCAAAGGAGAGAATAGCTCTTATTGGTCGTCCTCTGACCTCCACATCTGTGCTGTGATGGGCGCTTCCCCGTAGAATAGTGTAATTTAAAACTTTAAAACAATATTCTGCAATCATTTAGCCTGAGCAAAACTGCTGTTTTTATGAAGTTCTGTCATTTCTAGTCTACCGAGGAGGACGTTTGGAGTGCTGCATCTCCAACCTTGTTTCCCATCACCCCTGCAGTTCTTATTGTGCAGTCGGCACAGTAAGATTTTTAAGAACACATAAAGCCACGCTGTAACAGAGCTGACTGTGGCTCACTCTCTGTGAGAAGCCACCTCCCGTTATTGACAGCTTATTGATTTATTTATTCATCCAGACTACACCTGGAGGGTAGTGTTAGAACTGCAAATCCATACTCCTGTATGAGGTAAATTTGTCAACTTGACTTATGTTTGTGTACAGTTTCTCCCACTCTTAGCCTTACAGCATCCAGTCAAAATATTCTTTTTGTAGCATAATTTTTTTATTGATTCTTCCAGAATTTCACATCATGCACCCCAATCCTACTCATTTCCCAGTCCTTCAATGTCTGCCCTCTACCCTTGTAGCCTCCCCTCCAAAAAAGAAAATTAAAAATTAAAATAATGATAATGATTAAACAACAACAAATCTCGTTTCACTCTCCTGCCTTGCCTGCCTCTCCATCACACACTCGTTTGTCTACTGGTCTTGGGGGCTGTGGTATGCCACGCAGTCTGCCCTCTTCCCAAACAGCTTTACTTTCAAATGCTCACTGCAATGAGTTGTTGGTCAGTTTCAAGGCCTCTGGCTTTTGCACACCATCAATCCTGGACCCTCACCAAAACTCCTCTAGGATATCCTGCTGTTTCCCTGAGTCTTGGAGTTCCCATGGCTATGGTTCCCTAGGACTTGTCCTTTCACGTGCTCCAGCACGTCATAGATGGAGTAGATATTGGGGTGGGCCAACTCAATACCCTAGATGTGGGCCTGGGTAGTAGCTGAGTTTGTTAATCGGGGACCTGCCACTTTCAGGTGAGGAGCGGGCCAACTCTGCCAGGGCCTGGGTGGGGCCGGGTTTTAGGAGGCAGTCCAGACCACAGGCATCCACATGGCTTTTGGTGATAACTCAGGCCACGGACATAACACAGAACCCCCTTTTGTTTTGTGGAGACAGGGTTTCCCTATGATGCTCTGGCTAATCTGGAACTCACTATGTAGCCCAGGTTGGCCCCAAACTCAAGAGATTCGCCTGCCTTTGCCTCTCAAGTGCTGGGATTAAAGGTGTGTGCTACCACTGCCTGGCCCAGTCAAAATATTCTTATTCTTTTTTTTTTCCAGAGCTGAGGACCGAACTCAGGGCCTTATGCTTGCTAGACAAGCGCTCTACCCAACCCCAAAATATTCTTATTCTTGAGTTTCTTAGCTCAAGTACTTTTTTTGTCACTTCCCTTGAAAATTTTTTTATTTCCTTATTTTATTTCATGTGTTTTGCCTGCATGTATGTCTGTGTACTATGTCCACGCGATGGAGGCCAGAAGAGGTTATGAGATCCTCTGGAGCTGGAGTTACAGATAGATGTGAACTGCCATGTGGGTGCTGGGAATAGAACGTGGGTCCTCTGGAAGAGCAGTAAGTGCTCTAAATAGCTGAGCCATCACTCTAGGACCCCCTTTAATAGGATAACACGATGAATTAGTAATACATTTGGGCTTTTTGGTTACTTTATGCATTCCCTTCTGGAATTTCTCTATAATAATTCCATTTTTTAAGATTAAATTTATATATGGTAAAGTCCATTTCTGGTGGTGTTTATGTTTTTGGATTTTCCCTAATACATACAGTCATAAACTTTCCACCCCAGTACCAAACACAGAAGTTCTACCATCCTGAAAAATCCCCGGTGTAGCTGAGTATGGTACACATACCTTTAACACCAGCACTCAGGAGGCAGAAGGAGGTGGATCTCCCTGAATTTGAGGCTAGTCTGGTTTGCGGAGAATTCCAGGTCAGCCAGGGTTGCATTGTGTGACCCCATCTAACAAAATAAAGTCCCCAGTGCAGCCCCTTTGTGGTCTGCTTCTCCCTTCTCCCTCAGCACCAGGGGAACACAAGTCTGTTTTCCATTCTTCAGATCTGGATTTTCAGGATGCTGTATAAGTTGATGCTGAATTGTTAAGCTTGGAGAAGTTCATTTCAAATCTATCTGTATTGGACTGGGGAGATGGGAGTGTGCAAAGAGCTTTCTGTGCTGGTGTGAGGATCCGAGTTTGGATCCCTAGCACTCAGAAGCTGGGTGCAGTGGTCTGTACCCTGGCACTGACAGAGAGTGGACACAGGAAGATCCTGGGAGCTTATTGGCCAGTTAGTCAACCTAGCTGAGAAGATGCGCTCAGACCTTGTCATTGTCAACCTCTGACCTACTCTCTCTCTCTCTCTCTCTCTCTCTCTCTCTCTCTCTCTCTCTCTCTCTCTCTCTCACACACACACACACACACACACACACACACACACTTATCCATGCTTTCTATGTATCAGTAGCTCAGCCTTTTATTTGATGAACATATTCACAGATTCTATTCTGTGGATATACCATAATTCGTTTGTTCACCTGTTGAGGGGTATCTCGGTTGTTTCCAGTCATTGATGATTAGGAATAAAGCTTCAACAACATCTATACATAGATTTTTCTGTGGACATGTGCTTTCAGTTCATTTTGGCAAGCTTGTGGGCATGAGTTTGCTGAGCTGTAGGAAAAGTGTGTATGTAATTTAATAAAGAACTACCAGCCTGTTTTCCAAAGTGCCTGTGCTTTAAAATTATTTCAGCGATGCAGAGCCCCGTTGCTCTGCATCCTTGTCAGCACTTAGTTTCACCTTGTTTAATTTTAGCCATCCTAATGCACATGTACTATTTCACTCTTTCATGCTGGGGCGAGGACCTAGCTCAGGGGTAAGAGCACTTGCTGCACTATTGTGAGGACTTGGGTTCAAATCCCGGCACCCATGTACAAAGCTGGGCAGAGGAACATTTACTGTTAACCCGGCACTGTGGGGTGCAGAGACAGGAAGGTGGGTAGGGCTTGCTGGGTGCCAGTCTAGCTCCAGGTTGAGAGTGACCCTGTCTCAAGGGAATAAAGCAGGGATAGGCAAGCCAATAGATGGCTTCCCTTGGCTCCATGATGCACAGATATGTAAGCCTGCACATACATGTGCATGTACAACACATACAAACATAAAAGCAAATCAAAAAAGACATTTAAAAACACCTTTGGGAGCTGGTAACATAGCTCAGCGGTGGAATGGTCGCCTATTACATAAGATGCCCTGGGTTCAATCTTCCACACCACAAATAAACAAACAATTCTTTCAGGGAAACAAAGTATCCGTTAATATTTTTGTAAATTAATAAATTCATTTTAAAAAACAGTTGAGTTTTCAGAGTTTTTTTCCCCTATGTTTAGGGTGCAGATATTTCATCACCAAATATGGACTTCTAAATATTTTCCTAATACATCACAACTCTTTGTAAGCTTTCATTGCCTTTAACTTTGATCAGACCTATATCAGTGATACCAAGTATTATTTATGATACTTTTGGTGTTGTATTTCAAAACTCAGACCTCAGATTATACAGATTTTCATTTCTTTTTTATTTTTTATTTTATTTTTATTTTTATTTTAAATGCCGAAAGTCATTTATTGAAGGAGGGAGGAGGTCTTAAATACAGGCTTACAGCACAATGGGAGAACCCTGGAGGGCAGAAGTTTGCTTCTGATGTTTTACAATCTTGCATCTAAGCTGTTAACGCCCATTATTCAGGATACACAGACAAGGAATGTCTCTTAAGCATTCAGGAGGGTGGAAGCTGGCAGGGAATTAGCATAGGGAGGATATCAAGGTCAAGATCCGAAAGCAAGGCAACAGTTACCCAAAACGGGGGCCAGTGCCCTACAGGTCCCCCTTTTATCAAATAATGAGCTACTGACTTGGGTTGCGTGGGTCAGCAGGTCACCTTACCCGTCATGGAGACGCCTGCCCATCATTTCTTTTTTTTTTTTTTTTTTTTTTTTTTTTTTTTTTTTTTTTTTTGGTTTTTCGAGACAGGGTTTCTCTGTGTAGCTTTGCGCCTGTCCTGGAACTCACTTGGTAGCCCAGGCTGGCCTCGAACTCACCGAGATCCGCCTGGCTCTGCCTCCCGAGTGCTGGGATTACAGGCGTGCGCCACCACCGCCCGGCCCCATCATTTCTTTTTTAATGTTTCATTATTTTAAGGTTTAACTTAAATATCAAATGTATCAAGTGTGTGAGTACATGGTGTGCGCATGCACATGTGTGTGTGTGTGTGTGTGTGTGTGTGTGTGTGTGTGTGTGTGTATGTGTGTGTGTATGTGTGTGTGTGTGCGCGGCACACGCACTTGTGGAGGTCAGAAGAATTGGTTCTGCTTTTCCTCCTCTACTGAGTTCCAGGGTATGTTGCTTAGGGCTTTTTGTTGTTGTTTGGTTTTTTTTTTGTTGTGTTTTTTTGGTGTGTGTGTGGGGGGGTTGGTTTTGTTGTTGTTTTTTGGGTTTTGGGTTTTGGGTTTTTTTTGTCACCCTGACACTAAGTAGAGTCATCTGGAGCAGGGAATCTCAATTAGGGAATTTCTTCCATCAGATTGGCCTGTAAGGAAGCCTGTGGGATGTTTTCTTGATTAATGTGATATGAGAGGGCCCAGCCCACTGTGGGTGGTTCCATCCCTGGGCAGGTGGCCCTGGGTTATATAGAAAGCAGGCTGAGCAAGCCATGTGAACAGGCTAGTAACCAAATTCCTCTGCTGAGGTGTAAGTCAAACACACTTTTGCTCACGGTGTGTATCCTAGCAACAGGGAAGCCAATTAGGATATGGGAAATAAACTCAGGTCACCAGGCTTGTGTGGCTATCTATCTCATCAGTCCTTATTTTCAGTTTTATAAATTGGTCAGTGCCTCATCTATAACGTATGTGTTGGCCTTTGCTGGTTTTGTATATGAGTAGTTTCCACATGTTCTAGTACCATATGTTGGTTATTGTTTTTTTCATTGAATTGCTTTTAAAAAGTTTATTGTGTGTCAGTGTGTGTGACATATGAGTACTTGTGTGTGTGCGCATGTGTGTGTGCACATGTGTGTGTGTGTGTGTGTGTGTGTGTGTGTGTGTGTGCAGGCCAGGGGTTGACATCTGGTGTTTTTATCTATTGCTCTCCACTTTATTTACTCATTTGTTTTGGAATAGTCTCTCACTGACTCTGAAGCTGACCTGTGGACTAAATGGAGGTCCAGTGAGCTCCAGGATCTATCTGTCTCCACCACCCCATGAGGGTGTTACAGACATGTGCCTGCTTTTAGGTGGGTGCTGGGGATTGGAACTTAAGTACTCATGCTTACACACAGTATGCACTTTATCTACTGAGCCATCCCCCACCCTCTTTAATATTGCTTTTGAGTTACTTTTTGAAAACAGCTCAACTGTTTTCACAGTCTATACTTCCGGGATGGTCACTGTGTCCAGTTTTCAGTGTGTCTTTCTTTCTGCCAGTCCTACCTTGCATTGGTTTCCATAGCTTTACAATTAGTTTTGGAAATATTGTTCTTTTTCAGAATTGTTTGGATTCTTCCAGCTCTTTTGAATTTTAATGTAAATTTTATAGTTAGCTGATTGATCTCTATAAACGAACTCAAGGGGATTTTGGTTATGACTGCATCGAATCGACAGAACAAATGAGGGGAATAGACATCTGGAGTGTTCCAGTTCATGAACATGGTTATCTATTTAGTTAAATCTTTGTGTTCATCTGTGTAGCATCTAGATCTTGCACAAATTTTACTAGATTTACATTAAAGCTCTTTACTTTCCAGTGCTATTGCAAACATGTGCAGCATGTCCTTTTTATTAGCTGCTTTTGCTACCTGGAGGGAGAGGAGGTGTGTTGAAGATCAAAGAAGGAACCTCTACAACAGAGCTGTATGCTCAGGCACATGCGTGCAGGGCATGCCCTCTACAACAGAGCTGTATGCTCAGGCACATGCGTGCAGGGCATGCCCTCTACAACAGAGCTGTATGCTCAGGCACATGCGTGCAGGGCATGCCCTCTACAACAGAGCTGTATGCTCAGGCACATGCATGCAGAGCATGCCCTCTACAACAGAGCTGTATTCTCAGGCACATGCATGCAGGGCATGCCCTCTACAACAGAGCTGTATGCTCAGGCACATGCGTGCAGGGCATGCCCTCTACAACAGAGCTGTATGCTCAGGCACATGCGTGCAGGGCATGCCCTCTACAACAGAGCTGTATGCTCAGGCACATGCGTGCAGGGCATGCCCTCTACAACAGAGCTGTATGCTCAGGCACATGCATGCAGGGCATGCCCTCTACAACAGAGCTGTATGCTCAGGCACATGCGTGCAGGGCATGCCCTCTACAACAGAGCTGTATGCTCAGGCACATGCATGCAGGGCATGCCCTCTACAACAGAGCTGTATGCTCAGGCACATGCATGCAGGGCATGCCCTCTACAACAGAGCTGTATGCTCAGGCACATGCGTGCAGGGCATGCCCTCTACAACAGAGCTGTATGCTCAGGCACATGCATGCAGGGCATGCCCTCTACAACAGAGCTGTATGCTCAGGCACATGCATGCAGGGCATGCCCTCTACAACAGAGCTGTATGCTCAGGCACATGCATGCAGGGCATGCCCTCTACAACAGAGCTGTATGCTCAGGCACATGCATGCAGGGCATGCCCTCTACAACAGAGCTGTATGCTCAGGCACATGCGTGCAGGGCATGCCCTCTACAACAGAGCTGTATGCTCAGGCACATGCGTGCAGGGCATGCCCTCTACAACAGAGCTGTATGCTCAGGCACATGCGTGCAGGGCATGCCCTCTACAACAGAGCTGTATGCTCAGGCACATGCGTGCAGGGCATGCCCTCTACAACAGAGCTGTATGCTCAGGCACATGCATGCAGGGCATGCCCTCTACAACAGAGCTGTATGCTCAACCCTCTTCAGTTACTTCTAAGACTTGAATATTATATTTAGTTTTAGTGTTTGAACTATGATGTGCTAGATATGTTCCATATATTAGAATAGCGTCATTTATAAACAGACATATACTAGTAACAACACATCTAAGAACTCAAGAATTGCTAAATTTTCATTGATATGTTGATTGATGTAGAGCACACATTAAACTGAAACAAGATTAAGCAATATGAAGTACTGTTTAGTAAAAAGAGCAATTTTTACACAAATGTTTGAAAATTTAAGAATATTTGTGTAAGAAACATTGATTTAATAGATTTATTTATTTAATTCTTTTCCCCTGGAAATTGTTGGTTCTGATTTTTTAGAGAGCATCTCTCTATGTATTTCTGGCTATTCTGAAACTCTATGCAAACCAGACTGGCCTTGAAATCAAGGAGATCTGCTTATCTCTGTCCACAAATGCTGGGCTTAAGGGCATGCATCACCACACCCAACTTGTTTTGGAATAGGGTGTGGATTTGCGTTTCTGGCTGGTCTGGGAACAGGCAGCTCTAGCTGGCCTTGAATCCATGGGTGATCCAATTGCCTCTGCCTCCCAAACGCTAGAATTACAGGTGTGTCTCTACATGTGGCTCTGGTAATATTAAAAAACAAAACAGCTTTTGTAGCTGGAGAAATGGCTCAGTGGTTAAGAGCACTTTGTGCTCTTCTAGAGAACGTAAGTTCATTTTCCAGCACCAACTTCGGGTAGCTGATAATTGTTTGTAACTCCAGTTTGAGGTGAATCTGCCACCGTCTTCTGGTTCTAAGGGCACCTGCACTCAAATGTATACCCCCATGCACATATCCAGATAATCAAAAATTAATAAATCTTGATAAAATAAAAGCTTTTTTTGAGCTATATTTCACATGTCACCAAATCCTGGATGCTAAAAACGTATATAGCAGCATGGATGAAAACAATCAAAAACTTTTTACTAAGCAGACAGAATGTACAATTCTAGTTTTGAGAAGATCCAGAGTTCTGCAACCAGAAATACAATGTGTTTTAGAGTTTGTCATTCCCCTGAAGGATGCACACACTTCTCAGGGGCCATTTCCTGTTTTCTTCTCTTCTTCATCCCCAGTTCTATACAATTCAGTAGTCAACTCTCTCTATTGATTTGCTTGTGAGCATTTTTTTTGGGGGGGGGGTTTCGAGACAGGGTTTCTCTGTAGCTTTGGAACCTGTCCTGGACTAGCTCTGCAGACCAGGCTGGCCTCGAACTCACAGAGATCCACCTGCCTCTGCCTCCTGAGTGCTGGGACTACAGGAGTGCACCACCACCGCCCGGCTAAAGGAATTTTTTTTTTTTTTAAGTTTTATGTGCATTGGTGTTTTGCCAGTTCCCCTAGAACTGGAATTACAGACAGTTGTGAGCTGCCATGTGGATGCTGGGAATTGAACCTGGGTCCTCTGGAAGAGGAGTCAGTGCTCTTAACCACTCAACCATCTCTCCAGCCCGTGAGCATTTTATATAAAGGCAATCAAGCAATAGTTAGGATTTTCTGGTTGGCTTACACCACTTAGGACAATGTGTTCAAAGTTTGCCCGCAACTTTGTTTCTCTGCATTGCCAAATAATATTCAAATGTTGCTATTTTCACACCATTGCTAACATAGCCCTGTAGGCAAGTCTCTAAGGATTGACTCCCTCACATAGAATGGATGGGCAAGAAAGAGGACAAGTGTCTCTTTACATCTTAGTTTTAACTGTACCCTAGATTACATACATTGTTGTAATTACCTGAAAAAGCTAACAAGTACTAAATAGCCTCTTCGCCACTGTGCTCCCAGACTCCATCTCCTTCCCTTGAGTCAGTTTCTCTGCTTTCTATCCCTAGAGCCAACCATAATCTTGAGTTTGCTACATATCTTTCAGTTCATCTTTAGGAAGTACCTCCTGGCCTCATACATGTGTGTACATGTATGTGTATATGCACATATAAATCACACATTTTGAGATGTTTTAAATTAGATTTTGTTTGATGGTTAATAATAGCTTCAACACAGTGAAACACAACTCCCTGCATGTATTATTAAGTAGAACAAAAACTAATTATATCAGTCTATCCTTTCCATCAATATTCATGTCATATAAATAAATCACAATGTAACAGAAGCTCTGTATCCCAATAAGTAAATCTAATAGGCATCCTAATAATTCATAGCATGCCCTCAGGATAATAGGGCATTGTTATCAGGTGGATATTTTAATTTCAAAGAGGGTACATGGGATTCATTTCAATGAGCTACAGATTCATTGTGAGACCAAAACATTCAGTTTGAGCCTGGATCCTTAATTCATCGCATACTCCTCAAGCATCATACTATACTACATAATTGGGGTTGACAATTCCTGGGAATTTGTAAACCAATCTAAATACCAACTGGGCATCTTGCTTCCATGTGGTGGAATTGGAGAAGGTACCTCTGGTTACTTGGGTTTGGTCAGTAGTCACAGGCTGGCCCCTTGGGTCTAACAAGCTCCCTGGCTGCCCTACAAAAGCTAAGTGGCTATTGTTGGTCACTGGAATCTCCTGGATGTTTTTTTTTTTTTTTCTTGAAACAAATTATCATTCATTCTACAAAACACCTGGTGGCAGCTCATCTTCATACGGTCACACAGTTGACTAACATTCTCACATCTCTTGCCTTTCAAAGATGAGGACAAAAAAAGGTAACCCCAGGAGAAAGACCATGTGGTTATCTGTTGGGATCATCACTGTAGCTGACTGGAAAATACTTGGAACTATCTTATGAAACATTACAGAAAGGACAGCAAAATCCCCACACTGAAATTATTTCATAAAGTTTCATTTTCATTCTTTTTACTCAGAAGTCTACATTGCCACCCCAGACTCCCCTACCAACTAAACTATGTGTTCTAAAATACTATATTGGCACTGATTAAAAGGGAAAATCCATTGCCCCACTTCAAAGGTCATCGTGAGATGGTATGTAGTAAGGAGTGCCATGCTGGTTGCAGGATCTATCCAAATGCCAATCAATGCTCTTCCCCTTCTCCTGGATATTTGCTGAAACTGTGAAGTGAGGCAGCAGAAGTCCTGCACTGATGTTCTAGATGAGTTCAGAGATGATCAAGTAAACCAAGATGTGCAGAAGGCTTAATTAGTTTGGGTTTATCTTGGGCGCTTGATGATTGGAATAAAGAACTGTGCCTTTCTCGTCTTGTAATTAGCAGCCATAACACCTGTAATCATAAAAACAAAATCGCACAGAACGCAGCACAGAGCAAGCCATAGCCATCCCGTCCCCTTATTGGATGGAACATAAGGCCTTGGCACATGCTAGACAAGAGCTCCTATTCATTCTGAATTTGATGTTGTGGTCAAATTCCTCTCGCTGTTCAACTTTTCAAATTCTTGGAGAGTATGCATTATTATTCCCATTCCAGAGTGCTGGAGATTCAAGCAAAGGTTACTAGAACTAGAACTGAAGAGAGAAAAGTCTGCCTAGCTTTCTTTGCCAGGGCCTACCCCAGAGCTGGGTGTAAACACAACCGATGGTCCTTAAGAGGGGCAAGGGCTGTGTATCATGACACACTAGGCTCCCTGCCACGCAACCAAGTGATCTTGGGTATTCAGAGTGCAGTGCCGGCCTCCCCAAGACAGAAGGTCCTCCCACGGGAACCAGATGATCTCCACTGCAGTTTAGGCATGGTGAGACCGGTGAAGCAGGGCCCAGGTTCTGTCCACCCCGCTCTTCACATTGGTATGAAGGATGGAAACCCACGGAGGAACTATGACCAGACTGCCACGCCCTCCCCCCAGGACTGTGAAGTGACTCAATTAGCCAGACAGCTCGCAACATGCACCTCCTGGGCGAGCTGGCCTCATGGTGCTGGGTGTAGAACACAGGTTTTCCAGCCCTGGCCGGATAGCAGTGCGTGGGAGCTGGGGCAGGAGCCTGGGCGTCTGGGGTCAGTCAGGTCCCGCTCAGATCTGCTGTCCAGCTCTAGGGTGGCGAACCCGGGGCGGGTCTCCACCGCGCGCGCGTCGGGGTGGGAAGCAGTGCGCAGCGGAGGCCACACAGCAGGGACGCACACACACCCCTGGGAGGATCGCAGGCGCCCGAGGCCGCGACACCTGACCCGCCTTCTCGGCCCACGCCCCTCCCGGGCCCAGCCCTCAGGCCCGCCCGCCGCAGGTGGAGCAGCAGCGGCCCCGGAGTAGGTGCGCGGGATGATCTCACCGCGTGCTGCGCGCCAGGAGGAGGAGGAGGAGGAGGAGCAGGAGGAGCGGGAGCGATCCCAACTTCCGGGTAGTGAAGCCGCACGCCACGCCACCGGCGTCTTGCTTTCTGCTCCCCCTCCCCCGTGTCCCCCTCGCCTCTCCCTCCTTGCCTTTTATCCCCAGCCCCACCCGCCAAAATGAACAGCTCGGACGAGGAGAAGCAGCTGCAGCTCATCACCAGCTTGAAGGAGCAAGGTAGGCGGGCCCGCGGGCGCAGGTGCGGGAGCCGCGGCCTCGGGCGGGACACCTCCGAGCGCTGCCGCAGGTGCCAAGCCAGGGCCCGGGGATCGTGAGGCCGACGCAGTCACCCTGCAGCTCACCCGCGGTGAAGCGCTCGCCGAGCTCCACGCGCCATGCAGAGCCCTGGGCGGAGGAGCTGGAGCGTTTCCCCGCAGTGGGCCTGGGGATCGAGAGACCGGGGGGAAGGGACACGCATCGGGAGTGCACAGGGTCACGGCTCGCACCCCAGTCCACATGGGAGAAGCGAGCAGGGCAGGATCGCTGGGCGCTGGGTGGCAGCTCAGCTGAGGCCGCACCCTTGCACACTTTAGCATTTCTGGGCCTGCAGCTTTCCCAGCTTTTCTTTGGGGGTTCGGTCTAGTTCCTTTTTCTTTACCCAGCTGGGATTTTTTTTTAGGCCACCGATGTGTTCTCATCACTTCCCATTTTTAGCAATTTATTAGTCAGTGATTCGACACCCTGCCTGTGTGGGGCTTTCTGAGGGAGCGGGGCTGGTGTTGGGTGCCAGAAAGCCAGGCCTTATTGCACGCGTTTCTCTACTGCTTGGTAGCTGATGATTGTCATGAGCACATTGGTGAACAAAGCCAGACAGATCCTAGAGCCAGTTAACCTGACACACTTAAAAAAAAAATTCGGTTAATTATCCCGCTCAAAGGGTTGTTTGAAAATATGGGTCAAGAAAGAGGAACCACATAGGCTTAGGAAGTAAAAGTGTGCAGGGCATGCTCTTCCTTGAGGGACTTGCTGACACTGGAAGGGCCCTGCTTAGTGGCCAACTGGTCTGGTCCTTTCACTTCCCTTGGCTCAGCAGCTCACCAGCTCTGTGAAGTTGGTGTCTTCTCTTCCTTGAGCATGTGACTAAAAACTGGCTAAACCAGATGGTTTGGAGGTCCTGTCAAGGACTTGAGCTGCTGCTTTTCAGATCCATCAGCCATAATGTCCACACTCTGGGCAAAAAGGTCTCCACAGCACTGTACTGTGCCACCTCGGGGGAGTTACCTAACCTCGCTGAAGTGGATGTAGCACTCTTCTATCTAGCATCTAGAAACCCTGAATGGGTGTTAATTGCTTTCACTTTCCTCTTGTCCACAATTAGCCCCAAGTCAACCCAACAGCACCTGTGACTCCAGTAGATGGACAGATTGCCTTATTTGGAATCTCTCAAGTGTTTTTTTTTTTTTTTTTTTTTTTTAAATGGAGAACTGGATTTCATGAGTATTTATTTTGAATAACACTTTTCTGTGTCTCACAACACGAAGACTTTTGATTCATTATTCTAGACTTATGGAACTTTCAGTATTAGTCAATACCAGATCTTTTGATGGATGCTCAGTTTGCAAATGATTATAAAACAAATTAAACTATTACTTCCTCTTACTCTGTTTGTAATTCTCAGAGTACACTTAAGGATGCCAACACTTACAAACACCTTCTCTGGCCCTTTGCTGGACTGATGTTTGAAGAAGGAGGATTCCCAGGTTTCCAGCTCATTCTGTTGTGTTGTCCTGTTATATTAAAAAACAAATCCATGGCCTTGGTATTTCTAAAGGCTGATTTTCCTGATGGAGGACTTGAGCCAGAAGTAATAGAACCTAGTTTTGTGTTTCTTGAGACCTCTCTCTCTCTCTCTCTCTCTCTCTCTCTCTCTCTCTCTCTCTCTCTCTCTCTGACACTGTGACTTGTCATATGGGTGTTAGGGTTGTTCAGCCTATGGTGAGATTTTCATATCTTGAAACCAGAATGTGTTTGTCAGACAGACTGTGATAAAGACTTACTTAAGAGTATTTAATGGCTGTTTGACCTGTGGAATTAACTGGGAAGCCAGGAATTTGAGGCATAAACATGGCCACCAGGGCTTTGGGTACACCAGTACTATGGTCACTTTTTTATGTTGATGGTGGGTTGTTGCCATGGTGAGTCATAATTTTAATTTCCCCATTTAATATGAACAAGAAGAACATTTTTGATTGGTTGCTCTATTTTCCTTGTTTAATGCTGAGTAAACACATACTTTTGTTTCTTTAACAACTACCGGTTACTTATGTATGGGGCCCAAGTTTTAGAACAAGTGGCTATAGATAGTGAATCCGACTATCCTGGCTCTTAGAAAGTTTCTTGTCCAGCAGACAGTCATTAATCCAAGAGGCATGTAAATAAATAGACTGTTATTTTTTCTACAATAGGTTCTCAGAAATGGGGTTGTTGGATTTGATGGCATGCGTGTTATGAAATTACATCATTCAGTGCAGAAGCATCCCTCTGTCAATAGTTGTCCTAGTTTGTGTCCCCAGCAGTGCCCTCGTCACCATATACTGGGTAACACTGGCTGACAGTCATCGTTATCAGTTGGACAGCCTGACCAGTTTCTGGATTTTTGCCATTGGAACTGGCAAAATGCCTCCTTTAAAATGTACATTGCCCTGACTACTAGTGAAGTTTGAGTCTTCCCATGGTTATTGGCCGTTTTTGTCTCCTCGTGTGGTTCCCCCTTTAATGAGTTTTAAGTCTAAAACTTGAACCTATTGCCCGGGAGGGGTTCAGGAAGGAGGCTGCTGTGTGTACTGCAGAGCTGACAATAATCCCTTGTGGGAAGCCTTCAGTGCTGAGAACAAGGTTGTGCTTGACACAAGTTGTGAAGTGCAATGACTGCGTCTGTCATAATATGAACAATCTCTAATTTATATGTACCATTCCCCAAGCTCCGTGTCTTATAAAGCACACCCACTTCTGAATTACTTCACAACATTGTATGTTCCCGTCTACTGAATGGTATAATTAGGTATATTATGTCTTTCTAGAAAGTTATATTATGTCCCTTAAAAAAAATTAGCCAGTGTGTGATTTTTTTTTTTTTAATGTTCAAGCAGATGCTGAGGTAATGAGGTAATTCTCCTTTTGTCTTTTTTCCCCCATGGGCTTTATTTTATTGGGCTGATTGACATCGTTAATGCATGGAGAAATGGCAACTTAGAATACTATTTCCGATGCATATTTCCCAGCTATCAAAGTGGACATTTCCCTTACAAAACATCATACAATTTTCTTTCTCTGTAGAATTCTTTTGGTAAATGATAGACTTAGTTCAGCATTTGTTGAAGGTACATGGCTTTCTGTGTGATTCATTCAACACGCATACACTGAATATTCATAGCCAGGCACTGGGCGCGCATCAGAGACCAGTGAATAAGGCCTGGTCCCTGCTGGTGATGAGTTCAGTGTCTGGAGACAGTATAAAATCCAGTAAGAGTGTCTGATTGACTTATATGGCCTTTTGGTTAGGTAGCAGCTTGAATGACATCCGCTACAAAAACTATGGATTACTATTGCTGTCCAAAGCAGAATGGGCGACCACCATTGAAGGGCCTGACCCAAGCAATAGGTAACTATTAGGCTGGTCAATATGGCATGGCAGTGCCGTTTGGAACCTGGTGAAGTGTGGAAGAGTGGTTGTCATTCCAAAATACGGGTGTGCCTTTCCCCCTTTCTTCCCTCTTTCTCTCCCCGCTTTCATGCTTCTCAGTGCTAAGGATGGGACCCAAACCCTTATATATGTTGGGCAAGTATTCCGCCACTGAACTACCTAATAAGGGTATTCTCAGAAAAGACCAAACAATGACAATGAAAACCAAAAGTGATGGCCATTCTTGGGCAAATGCTACTTAAAACAAATATTCTAGGGTAAGATTTTTATTTTTTGAGATATGGTCCCAGGAAGTTCAGGTTGGCCTGGAAGTCTGTAAAGCAGATGATGACCTTGAACTCCTGATTCTTCTGCCTCTACTTCCTGAGTACTCAGATTACGGGCATGTATCACCACATTCCAGTACTTATGGTTGGTTAACACAAAGCTGATTCTTAAGATTCAGCTTCTTTCTAGAGCGAAGCTAGTGACTCATGGGTGCTTTTTCCAGGAGTCCTTTAGCTTCTGGGGAGAAAACAGTGTGGCATTATTGTGACTGAAAGGGCCTAGACTGTTGCATGACCGTATTAGTACATGAAGCTGAGATGCCAGCCCTGGGCAGTCCATCCAAAGCCACTCAGTAGAAGACAATCTGAAATGCTGTGGCTTCATGTACAAATGTGGTTTTTCAGCACTGTTTTTCTAAGTGTGGTCCAGGAATGGCCTGTTTCTGAGTCACCAGCTGGTTTTTAAAATTGTAGTTTACGTCCAAGGTCGGTGAGCAGTACTATGGAGATAGTGTCTAGGTCCTTCAGGAGATGGGCCTCCATGGGCTGGAGCCAGGCCTGGTGCTCGGAGCTCCCATCTTTATTAACACTACTCCCAGGGAACTGGATCTTCCTTTTGTTTTTAAAATATTAATATAAAATAAAAATGAAACATACAATGTTCTCTTTCTTCTAACCCATTGTTTCTCAATCTATGTTTTACTATCACTCTAAAGAGAAGTTTTATACCATGACCTTGGGAGGACCAAGGTTTTCCTTTTCCTATTAAAAATCATGCTTTCAGTAATGGACTAGAGTTAAAGTCGTCTATATGAACTTGTATTAGCTTAGTGTAGACATAGATTGTTACATATAGAAATATGTCTGTTTATGTTATATATATTCAAGCATATTTATCACTCAGAACATGGGTGCTAATGATGCCCTCCAAAAAAGAAATAGTGTTCCAAAGGGAAATGGCTGATTTTATGATCAAGATACCCAAATATGCAAGCTGAGCTTGGGACATCCTGTGGTTCCCCAAACTAAGGAAGTGTTCAAACTAATATTCTCACATGTTGGCAACAAGAGACATAGAAGCCAACTGAAGAATTGTCTACTGCCCAAAGTTAGAGTAATTAAGAACAAACAAGATGTAACCCACAACACAAAATAATGTGTGTGATGAAATAATGTGTGTGGGATGTGATGAAACTGACATTTTATCTCTGATTTTCTCTTAAAAATCTTGACGTCTCATGTGCTCTTTTTTTTTTTTTTCCTCGAGACAGGGTTTCTCTTTGTAGTTTTGGTGCCTGTCCTGGATCTTGCTCTGTAGACCAGGCTGGCCTCGAACTCACAGAGATCTGCCTGCCTCTGCCTCCTGAGTGCTGGGATTAAAGGCGTGTGCCACCACCGCCTGGCAAAGTCTCATGTACTCTTAAGGAAAACATCAGAAAAAAGTCTGGCTGAGGTAGATTCACTCCTTTAAGCTGTCAAGGTCTCAGCAAAGGGACAGGCAACAGTCCAGGCATGGTAGTGTCACAGGAGCATCACAAGTTCGGAGTCATTCTCAGTTATACAGTGAGTTTGAGACTAGCCTGGGCTACTTGAGGCCTTGTCTCTCCCACCTCATTTGGAAAAAAAACAAAAAACAAAAAACCTCGAACCAAACAACCTGCCCCCAAATTAAAAAAAAAAATGCTTTAATACAACAAGAAGATTTTGTCAAAGTCATGAAAGTGGGGACCAAGGCGAAGAAGCACCTAAGGATATAAGACATTTAAATGGAACGTGAAATCTCATTGTAGGTACTGGAAAAAGAACGTATGTTGTTGAATAATCTTTTTGCACACTGTGAAGATGTCTTTTTGCCAAGGCGCCTTCTGACTAGTTTAATAAAGAGCTGAATGGCCAATAGCTAGGCAGGAAGAGGTTAGGCGGGACTTCTGGGCAGAAAGAGAAGAGGGGGAGATGAATCCAGGCATGAGAGAAATGCCAGAGGACATAGAGAGGAAACAAGAGGTACAAGGTGGAAGACAGGTAAAAAGCCACGAGGCAAAACATAGATTAATATAAATGGGTTCATTTAATTTATAAGAGCTAATGGGACAAACCTAAGCTATAGGTCGAGCTTTCATAATTAATAATAAGTCTCCATGTTGTTTTTTGTGAGCTGGCAGCCCAAAGAAAAATGCTTCTACAGACATAGATAAAACTAGGAAGTCTGAATAAAATGTGGAATTTGGGTTATCACAGTGTGTGAATAGGGCTCAGAATTCAACAAATGTTCCATACTAATGCAAAATGCATTAGGGGACATATAGGAACTCTTCACATTCTGGAGCCCCTGCCCATAATGTCAATGGATCTCACTGTATAGATTCAATCAACTTCAGATTGAAAACATCTGAGGCTCTCCTCTGGCCTCCATGGGCACCAGGCACACATGTGGTACACAGACATGTATGTGTGCAAGCAAAACATCCCTGCACATAAAAAAATATATAAAATTTTAAAAAGAAAATACTTGATAAAAAGTTCTCTTATAATTTGTCTCAAATAATGTGATATAACAACTATAATGATATAGAATTCACATTGAATTGGACACTCTAAGTAATCTAGAGATGACAAAAGGTTACAGGATGGTAATTGCTGGTTACAGGTAGATAGCCAATCATTTTCTGTTTCCCTTTCTCCTTCCTTCCTTCCTTTTTAGAAACAGGGTCTTACACTATAGTCCACGCTGGCCCAGTACTCAGTATGAAGACAGGATGACCTCACATTTGCAGTGGTCTTCCTGCCTCTGCCTCTCAAATGCTGGAATTCCAAGACCAACAGACAACAACCAACCATAAGAAACATTTTGGGATCTGAGTGTTCATGGTGATCCTAGAGAGAATCCCCTGCTGGCTTTGCTGTCTTCTCAGTTTTTTTTTTTTTAACATATCTAAGTTTTTTGTGTGTATGTGCCTGTAAGTGTGCATGTATAGGTGTGTGTGTGTGTGGGTATGTGTGTGTGTGTGTGTGTGTGTGTGTGTGTGTGTGTATAGCTGCAGGTGTGCAGGTATACATATGTAAGTGTGTGTGTGTGTGTGTAGCTGCAGGTGTGTAGATGTACATGTGTAGGTGTGTGTATGTGTGTACCTACAGGTATGCAGGTGTATGTGTGTAGGTGTGTGTGTTTATGCAGATATGTAGGTATATTGTGCAGGTGTGTATGTGTGTATGTGTAGCTGCAGGTATGCAGAAGCAGGTGTATGTGTGCAGGTGTGTGTGTGTGTGTGTGTGTGTGTGTGTGTGTATGTATGTGTGTATGAAGTGTGGGTGTACATGTGCCATGGAGTTCATGGTGAGGTCAGAGGACAACTTGGTGGATTTGGTCCTCTATTTTCACCTTTACCTGGGTTCTGGGCCTCAAACTCATGTCACCAGACTTGTGGCAAGCTCCTTTACCAACAAGTTCCTCTTGCTGGCCCAGGGTTCACTCTCTGTACTGGACTTTTGTGGGGTCTAAGCAGTAGGTGTGGACCCACCATTACAGATGCCACACAGAATAGTTTCCCTGCTCCAGGATCTCCATACACTCTAGCCACTCACTGCTCCTTTCTCAAACTGCTAATGACCACAGATCCCTTTATTGCTCTTTCCAGAACATTGCAGTTGGACTCATGCCGTGCATGTAGCCATTCATATTGACTGTTTTCATTTAGCACTAGGTAGGTCTTTTTGTGGCCTGATAGCTCACATCACTTCACTGAATAATATTCCATTGTATGGATGTACCACAATTTGTTTATTCATCCACTTATTGAAGAACATCTTGGGTGGTCCTAAATTTCATCAATTATGAATAAATCTGTAAACATTCGTGTTGGTAAGGTTTGGATGTCTCTGTGTCCTATGATTGTATCATAGTCCTGGGATAGGGAGCTAGTGAACCTGCCCTGGGGCTGTGATCTCAGGAATTCTCTGTACTCCCTCCTCCAAGGTGTTAGGCTCTGGTAAAGCAGTTTCTCTTGAGATCAGGTCTTAAGAACAGAGTGGCAAGCTGGGCATGCCTTTAATCATAGGACAGGGAGTCAGAGACAGGTGGATATTTGTGAGTCTGAGAGCAGCTTGGTCCATGTAGTAAGTTCCAGGTCAGCTAGGACTATGTAGTGAGAGACCCTGTGTCCAAAAAAAAAAAAAAAAAAAAAAGTCAGGAACAGAGTTCGCTGAGCATCATTTGTAGAACAACTACATCTAAAGGAAGTAGCAGGAAGCTCTTAGGGTTCTAGGATATGAAACAAAAAATCTTTTCCCTACCAACCTATCCTTCCAATTCCCCACCTCTAGGACATTTTAAACTCAAATCTGTACAAATTAAGCCTCCACATTTGGGCAAATACAGCCTAGATTTTCCTGTCTGGGTTCTAGTCCTCCAGCAGGGATTTCTTCCAGGCACTCACTGCCATGAGGTGTATGCCTCTGTGCTGCCCTGTGTCTCCAGTGGCAGGGGTGGGGCTTGCCCTGTGACCTCAATTCTCTGGTGGATCTAAGAGGATTGTTGCTGTACTATTTATTTGGTTTTTGTTGTTGTTATGGAGATTGTGTGATGTACAAGCCTATATGCTAGAAATCAGACATACATATATGTAGTATACATTAATATATATATGTGTGTAATAGATATATCGACTGTAAAGGTACTTAGTTTCCTTCCTTCCTGTTGTTTAATTTGAAGCCATTCATATGGTTTGTTGAGAGTTCTTCAGCATTATTCTTTATTAGCACTGACATGTGTTCCACCCAGTGTTGTTGAAGCTCAGGCTTGCTATAATTCCTTTCCTGATAGGAAATCTGTCACCTTTGTTTTTTTTTTTTTATCAGCTTTCCCAGAGGTTCCCCCACCCCTGGCTTTTATAATGATTTAATTAACAAGTGAGGTATAAATGGCTTCCCTCTCAACTCTGGCTCTAAGTGGAGGATCCACTGGGACATGAGCAGAAGGGGAGCCTGTCCTAATTGAACAGCGCCTTTATGACTCTAGCCATCATCTCCCATTAGCAAGGTTTCAAGGCTCCCTGATTCTGACAGGCAGACTCAGTCATGGATACAAATCTGCATTAGGAAATGTCAGGATACAGTGTTGCTGTGCTTTTCTTTCTGGATACATTTGTTTGTTATTTAAGACTTCCTTTTTATTGTGTCATGATGTAGCATATGGTGTGATAGATAGACCGTGCCTGGTGAGGAGAATGCTTGACTATTGAGGATATGCTCAAGTGAATGCAGATTCATTCTTCCTCCTCAGTCAGTGCTTACTTTAAGTCAGGCACTGTCCTAGATGCAGACGTCTGGGTAGATAAAGACGTAGTCTTTACCCTAAAGGACTATTTCCCATCTAGTGTGCTGTCAGGCTACACACTGACTCTTACCAACATCAGTTGCCGTGAGTGACTCTGGGAATCAGTAGACACGGTCTACCTCCACTTCCTACTGTAGGCGTGACATCTTTATGCATCCATATCTTCATTTCTAAAATGGAGATGTTAATATTTGGCTTGATTATTTTGCATCATATGTTTGTATGAGCCTTTTTGTTCATTCATTTGGCATAGGTGTGGACTCTGTGTTTAGTATTCTGATGACACAGGCAGAGCTCATTCAATTGAGTGGGGAGAAAAGGCAAGCAGACAGATATGTGTGCAGATAACTTACAATGTTATGCACAGGGATTTAAGCAGAGTATAATACTTGTTTCACATCTTGGATCTTTTTGGATTTGGGAATATTTGTATAGAATTTACTATTTTATTGTTCCTGATTTGAAAATGTGAAGTCCCAAATGCTCCAAAATCTGGAACTGTGCCTTCGAAAAGTTTTCAAGTTTGGAGCCTTTCACACCTCAGACTTTGGTATCTCAGGGTGCTCAGCCTCTATATGAGTAGGGTGCTCTGGTAGCATATTAAGATGTAAGTGCTGATTTTGCTCAAGACATACAAGAAGAGCTTCCTAGAAGAAATGACAGTTAAATTTCATTGCAAAGGGAGAAGTTGGGGGAGACCTCATGGGTAGAGCAGAAAATATTTCCAGAAGCTCTGGAAAGTATTGTTCAAAGTGTTGATCTGGGGATGATGCTAGAGGGGTAGGGCGAGTGGCCTGGCTGGCACCCAGAGGTTTGCTAGGTTTGGAGGGCTAAAACAGGCAGGTCTGGGTGACTGTGATGGCTGTTGACCTTCTCCAGAGGGGGTGTTGGCAGTTTATAGTTAGGAAGTTGAGTTGTCATGTTTCTGAGACAGCTGTGTCTATCTACCTCATTGCTTCCTGGGCTGGCTGTGTTGTAGTTTGTGACTTGGGAAGAAAAGGGCTGTTGTGGAATAGAATATTTGTTTAACCAAGTAAATATGTGTTACATTTGTGTTGCAGAATAATTGTTTAACTATGTAAAGTTACGTAGCATTTGTTTTTGTTGTATTTGTTTAACTATGTAAAGATGTGTTGCTGTTTCACCTTGCCTGCCTAAGGCACCTGATTAGTCTAATAAAAAGTTGAACGGCCAATAGCTAGGCAGAGGAGGGATAGGCGGGGCTGGAGGGCAGAGAGAAAAGGGAAGCCAGCCAGGCCACCTGGGGCCAGACAGATAGACATAGATGAAGCAGGACATATAGAATGAAAGAAAAGTAAAAAAGCCCTGAGGCAAAACACAGATGAATAGAAACAGCTAAATTAAGTTATAAGAGCTAGTGCAACAAGCATAAGCTACAGGCCAAGTATTCATAATTAATAATAAGTCTCTGTGTCTTTACTTGGGAGCTGGTTGGTGGCCCAAAGAGAAAGCCTGCTACAGATGGCTTCCTTCAGCATTAGGATTTAGAAATGGAAAACCAGCGTGATTCTTGAAACACGTGCTCTGCCTGATATTCTCCTTGTTTTCTCCACCATCCTCTCTTTCCGTCTATTTCATACTGTTAAGCGGTTGTTCCTCACACTGACTGCACATGAGGGAACTCACTTCTTTAAAAACAAAGCAGAAGAGATGACCAAACTCTACCCTGGACTCAGTAAATCACCCTGGGGTGGAAGAGGCACCCACCGTGGAGAGGGGTCCAGGGCCTGTGATTGCCAAGCTCTCCAGCTGGCTCGAGTGTGCTTCTAGGATTGAAAAGTCTGGTTCTCAGGCATGCTTCCACGCCCTTGCCAGGATTCGTTGTGACAAATGGCTTTTAATGTGTTAGCTTGCTTCCCCACTCCTGCTTGGTGGAGATAGTAGTCTCCTGATGGGGGGTGGGGGGAAGGGAAGGATAAACGTAACCTTGAAACCTAGGACATTCTTTTGTTATTCACTCAGGATCTGGCAAGCTTTGCAGTTTTGGTAGTAATTACCATGGCTGACACTGAACAATACCAGCATATGTTAACTCATTTACTCACCAGGATAAGACTACCAAATCCATATCAGGAAGCTGAGGCTCAGTGAGATGAACTGGCTTGCTCAGGGACTCCTAGCCAATATGTGCTCATCTATTTACTGTTCTGTCTGACATGGTGACATACATAAAGCTGGTAAACTGAGGTGTGAAGTCTTTCTGAACTGTGTCTTTCCTGTCACATTTGTGTGAGGCATTGCTTCAAAGGATAGCTCTTGCCAAACTTGAGCTGTGCACACTTACCTTAAATGTTTCAAACTGCTAGCCAGTTCTGAAGCAGTGAAAGAATGCTTTCTGTAAAGCCTCTTAACATGCCATAAAAGAAGTAGCTGAGGGGGCTGGAGAGATGGCTTTGAGGTGAAGAGCCCTTGCTGCTGTGTTACAGAGGACCTGAGTTTGGTTTCCAGCACCCACATCAGGTGGCTCCCAACTACCCCCAACTCTTGCTTTAGGTGATCCAGTGCCCCCTTCTGGCCTCTGCAGGAGACTGCACAGACACACATACACATAATTTTAAAAAAATGAAGTACCTTAGTAACAGAGGCCATTTCATTGATGATGACAGCAATATACCTTAATTAGGATGATACTTATTCATATGTATGCATTTGTGTGTGTGCATGAATGTTGTTTTGGGAGTGAGCTTTGGTTTTTAACTTCAAAGAAATAAACATTTTTCATTCCTTTTGTGACTCATCCCCCTGCTATCCCCGACTGTGACCAAGGTCATTATACTCTTCCTGTATTTTCCCTTACTTAAGTACTTGCTTTTTGTTTTATGTTACAGTTGCACATAGTTATAAGAAAGCATCTTTTCTGTGGTTTCTATTAAAATATTATAGGTGAAGGGTTCTTAATTAATGCTTTTAACAAAGAGCCAGCAATTAGGAGTTTACCGTGTTTTGTCTGAGTCTATTGGCAGTATAATGGAAGCGTGGTGTGAGTATTTTAGAAAAGCTTTCCAAGCCATTATTTGATCTTGTAAATAGAAAAAAAAATCTTATTTCTTAATGTCAATACGAGATTATAGTTTTATAAGCCATTACTGTTTATATGTATGTCAGTAAAGTAGGTCACTAATAATTCAGTGTTAAATCAATTTTGGTGTGTGTGTGTGTGTGTGTGTGTGTGTGTGTGTGTGTGTGTGTGCACGCACATGCCATAGTTCACATGTGGAAGTCAGAGGACAACTTGGGAGTTGGTTCTCTCCTTTCACCACGTGGATACTGGAAATTGAACTCAGGTTATCAGGCTTGGTGGCAAGTACTTTTACCCTATGGGCCATCTCACTGGCCCAATTTTGATTTTTAAATTTCATCTATAGATACGTTAAAATTTTTTAAGTAAAAAAAAATTGTGTGTGAGTCTGATATATATGTGTGTGGATACAGGCATACATGGTAGTCAAGGAGCAACCTTGGGGTCAGTCCCCACAGTCTACCTTGTTTGGGGTAGGGGCTCTTTTGTTATTTACCACTGTGTGTGCCGGGCTAGCTGTCCCTCAAGCGACCAAGGATTCCCCTATCTCCGCCTCCCATCTCTCCACAGGAACGCTGGGATTAGAGAGGTTTGCTGCTGTGCCCGTCCTTACAGGTTCTGGGGAATCGAGCTAAATTCTTCCCATCTGTGTGGCAAGCAGAGCCATCTGCTTAGCCCTGCAGGTGTACTTAAATGCTAACTGGTTTAAGTCAAAGTCTGTCAATAAAATATTTTTTATCTTTTTGTTTTGAAGCTGTATTAGGTAGAATAATGGTATTTGGGGCCATGACCATAGTCTACTACCTATTAGCATCAATACATATTTCGAAATCTCTTTCTTGGTTTTTTGTTTGTTTCTGTTAAAGGGGCCACATATCAATGATTTTCTAGATCCTAGGGCAGTTTGGTTCATACTCCATTGTTTGAATGTGTGTGATGAGCGTTGATGAGGAGCCCGGGTGCAGAGGGCTTCATTTTGTATATCATCTACTCTTTCCTGTTGAAAACGTGAATGTTTTCTGAAGCGCTCTGTCTTCATGTGTGTGTTCAGAACTGCTTTATGAGTGGTCTAATGCTTGAAGCCTTTGGCGGGTGTGTGCCTTCTCTAAGTTGGTACTGTAGTGCTTACTTGGCGGTTCTAGCACTGCCGTCAGTCCCCAGCCCTTCGGTCACTGCTTGTCCCTTACCATGTGAAGGGCTTGTTTCTGGGGCATTCTCTGCCCTGTGGTAAGCATGCATTGCTAGAGCTGATGACCAGGTAAAACGGGATGTTCTTTTTAGGGAGGGAAGGTTGAGACAGGGTTGTTGAGGCCAGGGTGGATCCTCCTGCCTCAGTCACCCTGCTTGGTGCCCATCTGAGATGCCATTGAAGTTATTGGCCCCAGGCTTTTATTCCTGTCTTTAGATTATTACTAGGAACAGGAACCCTTTTTAAAGAAAACTGAGCTACTCGCAGAAGATAAATCCCAGTTAAAAGTTTTACAAAGGCGAACATGCAGCCTGGTGATAACCTAGCTCTCAGTGGCAGGCTTGTTCAGTGGCTGGTGTACTAATTAGGCTGGTCTAAGAGGCTCTGCCTCGTTGTTATCTTAGGCCATTGTCCCAAACTTCATAGGCTCAACTCCGAGGAGGCCTAAAAATGGTGTTTTACTGAAATATGAACGTGGGGTTGGGGTCAGGTTACTTCATGAGCACTTCCCCACGTGTCTGGGAATCTGCATTCCCACCTCAATGAAGTGACGGTTGCCAGTTTCTGGCCGTGTCTTGTCTGGAAACAGATATTCTCAGTCCAATGTCCATCCCATAAACCTTCAGCTCCGAATAAAGTAGACAAATGATACTGTGTTGAGTGTGCAAGCCTACTTTAATTTCTAAGTAAACCTCTGATTTTAGCACCCAGGTGGATTAGTTTTGGGAGGCAGAGCAGTACACAAGGCAAGTACTGAGATCACAGAGGAGGCCTTTTCAGATGTCACTTCTGGCCTGTGGGTCTTCCTGATGACTCTGAAATTCAGTGTGGTGGGCTCAGAGCCTTGAAAGCAAAAGCCCTTTGGTGGTCTCTCCACTCTGCTGAACGTAGTGGAGAGTTACTGGGGGTCAGCTGAGTTCACAGGTCTTCCCACAGTGAACTTTTGAGTTGTAATGTCGCTTTTTTTTTTCTTTTAGCAATAGGCGAATATGAAGACCTTCGAGCAGAGAACCAGAAAACAAAGGAGAAGGTTCGTACTGTACCCCTCCCTCCCTTTTCTTACAAGCGTGAACGCCTGGGCAGCATAATGCATTGTTCAGCCACCAATTTCAGTTAAGTGTGAATGAGAGAGGTTTTTTTCCTTTTTCTCTTTTCTTTTCTCTTGCATGTGTGGTTCAAGCTAATATCAACTCCAGGCTCCAGATGGTAAAGAATAGCAGGCATGCCACAGTAGGCACGGCCCTGGGAGATTAAGTACACAGCTAAATGGGTAGCAAGGCACCGGGCCAAGCCACACAAGTCCTCAAGAATTGTTCTTTCCCCTAATAGTCAGACTTGGGACGCTGGTGATGGACTCAAAGGCTGGAGACATTTGCCTGTAGGACCCAGGCTTGCTGGGTCCTGGAGGGAGCTAGGCATTGCTATTTACCCAGCTATCCCTATACACCGTTTGTGTGCATTTGTTCCTGCTGTTTGTGTAAATGATAAACCAGAAGTTGAAAAACACCCAGTGTGAGTACAGGGGAAGTAGGGTGAATATTTTGATCTGGAAGTTTTGTTTTGAACTATGAAATAAATGAATTCTGTTTATTTTTGTAATCTCTGTCCTTTTTGTCTCTACAAATATTTTCTTAAGATTTAGGAGTGTTTTCTGTGTATGAGAGCTTTAAGACTGTAATCCTAGCACTTGGGAGGCTAAGGCAGGAGGATTATCATGAGTTTGAGGCTAGTCTGGGCTACAGACTGAGACCCCATATCAAAAAGCAAACAGAGATTTACGAATGTTTGTGTGCATGGGCATACATGCATGTGCTTGTATGTACATGCGTATTTTCCCTCCTGTCGACCTAGGGGAAAAATAGAAAAATGGAGGAACTAAATGGGAAACATAAAATAGGATAGAAGAACACAGACTATGGATTTGTTTTAAAATATAAACGAAAGTTATATATAAATTTAAAATGTAAATATGGGTTTTTCTTACTTATAATCAATAAAAAAGTGCTTTTATCAAATAACATAGGCAAAATATTTTTTAAAATGTCAGAAAATAAATAAAGCAGCCTGAGGTGGTTTTAATAAGAATGAGATTATGATGTCTCATCTTTCTAATTTCAGAACAAGGGTTATAACAAGACTTAGTAGGCAGCTAACTAGTTATAAAATCTGCAGCATATTTGTACTTAATTTATTGAGCTCCTAAGAATCATATTAGACTTTTTCAATCATTAGATTTGCCAGCCACCTAGGCATAGTTTGGCTGGTGGTGGCAATGGCAGGTGCTTTAACTCAAATACAGTTACATTTGCTTGTTAGATCATTATTTTAAACTTAGTCTTTAAGGCTCTCGCTTTTTAACAGTATTTATTTTATCTTGAGTATGTGCATGGGTGTGTCTATATGTGGATATGTGCATGTGAGTGCAGGTGCCAGAAGAGGCCAGCAGAGGAGTTCCTAGTGGTTGTAAGGCACCCAGTGTGAGTGCTGGGTACTGAACTGGGGTCCTCTGTAAGAGCAGGGACTGTCTTCAAACACTGCACTGTCTTTCCAGCCCCTCCTTTGTGCCTTTATAAATTCATCTTTGGTGTTCTCTGAGATCACATTTCCTTTCCTCTCTTAGGCTACCAGGGGAATGGTAGATGATTTTTAAAATTCCATTCGAAAAGGGAGCTGATACATGTATCTTATACATATATAAGGCAAGAAGGCCATGGAGAATAGTTTGAAAAGAAGATTTTCAGTTCTGTTGCCCTAACTCCCCCAAACACAGAAGTCCCAGGGATGTAAAGTAGTCAAGAGGATGTGCTTAGACCCTGGTGTCTGGCATCTCACAATTTTAAAGTGAATTTCCTGGAGAATGCTCAGGGAAGACAGTGTTCCACCCTTTGCTCAGACTTCAGCTCCAGGAAGAGGCTGATGGAGTCTGCGTTGCATCTGCCTTTTGGCTAACAGGGAGGGGAAGAGCCAAGCATCTGCTGCTGGGCTAACATTGGAGGGGTTCATGCAGGAGGACAGTTTGACCTTGTCTAAATATATAAGATGAGCAGGCACGATGGCTCAGCAGGTTAAAACACTGAGTTTGATCACCGTCCATGGTAGAAAGTAAGGACTGATTCCCAAAGCATGGATGTACACATACCTGTGTCGTACACACACACGTCATACACCCAGAACAAGAATAGATGAAAAGCATGTTTAAGTAAGATGGGAGGAGGGATAGAAGCTGGAATGTCTTCATATGGCCAAGAAAGGAAGAGAAGGAAAACCCTGCAACAGAAGAGGAAAGAGACTGTGTGCTTGGCTTTGTTTTTATTTTCTGTTTCTTAATCCGTGATTATCTGTAGACCTTGAAGTGCCCTAAAAACGAGTGGTTCTGTAAACCCCTGCTCTCCCTGTTGGTGTGACCACCACTGTTTAACTCAGAGGCACTTTCTTCAGTGTGGTTTGCAGTGAACTGTCTGTGGTGCACGTGGGATTATAGGTTGGTTGAAAGAAGGACTGGGAATGACCTCGGCCCAGTAAACTGTTTACTTCTTCTCTGAGCAGAGGATGGCCTGACGCATTTGCAGCATCTGTAGGCATTATTGACCCGTTTCTGTCCTAATTCTTTAAAAGTAACTATTAACAGAAGTGAGAAGAAAAGAAATGAAAGCAATATGGAATGCTGTGTGTTGGGAAAAACAAAGAAGAGTGAGTGGTTTTAAGTCTGCCCCACTGTTTACCTTCTATTAAAAGACTGGCTTGCTTATTACTGCAGATTTTTCCCCAAAGTGGGGGGTGTTACAAAGGAGAGAAGCATATAATAAAAGCCTTTTATACGACATAGAATGAGTAAAAGCAGCTTTAGTTCCGGAGGCAGTAAATGGAAGACACTGTTTTTTCTGGGAAAGCACTTTCTTGTGCCTGGCTGCATGAGCTTTATCCGGTCTACATCAACAAATACACGCAGCCATCTTTCCTCTGTGGGGTCCCAGCCTAGAGTTAAATTAAATCCATTGTGGATAGTCATTGGAAGAATTCCTTTTTGTCATAGTTAGTTCAATGTAAGGAAATTTGGCAAAATAGAGGAAGGGGGGGAAAATGGCAAGGTATTACTCCCGACTGTGTGTCTGCAAGTTTATTTATCCTTGCTGGCAGGCCTTGTTGTCTCGATGGAGAGACAGCAGATCTGGTTCCTCTGGATAAGACCTTCTGGTGGCTGCTGCCATGTCCCTGTGGATGTAGGTTCTGCAGAGGAGGCAGGTGCTCAAAGCCACTTTATTTACAGACTACTATGAGACATCTGTGCCCTCTTATCTCCATGACAAAATGGTTCAGACTGTCTTAGCTTCATTTTACACAAGCACACATAAGGACTTGAGATACAATGAGTTTCCTGAGAACCTACAGGTAGTTAGTGACAGATTCTGAATTTAAACCTGGATCTTATGCCCTCCATACTACTCTTTTACAAACAGGTAAACTTAAGGGGGTATATTGACTCTCTCCACAAAGACTCTAGCTTTATTTTAATAAGTGTGTGTGTGTGTGTGTGTGTGTGTGTGTGTGTGTGTGTGTGTATGTGTGTACCTGCAAGTAGGCATTTGCATGTTTGAGGAGGTCAGAGGACAACCTCAGGTATCATTCCTCTGGTATTGTCCATTTTTTGTTTGAGACGTGTTCTCTCACTGGCTTAGAACTGCACCAAGCAGGCTGGGCTAGCTGGCCTGCAAGCCCCGGCATCCACTAGGCTCCGTCTCTTCAGTTCTGGGGTCACAGATGTGTGCCACCATGCCCGGGGGTTTCTTTTGTTTTTAAATCTGGGTTCTGAGAGTAAAACTCAGGTCCTCATATTTGGACAGCAAGCTCTTTCCTGACTGGACATCTCTTTAGCCATTTTTTAATGTTAATGTATGAATTTTCCACAGCAAATTTTTAGACCCAGTACTTTTTCTGGGTCATGATTATACCATCAATTAGTTTGTACTGAAAAACTGAAAATTAATCCTTTATTAGATAAATTCACATATGTATGTATACACATAAATTCTGGCACCATGCACTCAAAGAAGGGGAATAAAAGATTGAGGGTGGACCAATGGTTGTTGTTGCTGCCTGTATTAATTTACTTGGTATATGTATATGTTATATGAGTATGCATACCATAGCACATACGCAGAGGTCAGATGAGAACTTTCTGGAGTCAGCCAGGGCTCTCCTTCTGCCATTTGGACCCAGGGATCTAGGTCAGGTCATCAGGCTAGGAGGCAATGGCTCTGACCTGCTGAGCCATCTCCCCAGCTCTGGACTAATGGTTTAACTGGTTTTTTCCCTTTGTGGCCCTTTCCCCACCCAACAGTGGATGTTGACCATTTTGTGGTTCTTTTTTTTTTTTTTTAGAAGTCTTTAAAGATGGAATCAGAATTTGTTTGAGCTTGTAAGGAAAGTGATTGAAGGAAAAACCTTTGGCTGAATGCCTTCTGGTCACCATAAGGAAAAAAAATGCAAGTTTTACCTTTTAGTAAAATCACTAATGAGGGGACATAGACCAGTTGACAGATAGCTGTGATGTTGCCATTGTTGTGTGAGTCTCTATAGATTGGTGGGATGAGAAAAGACAAAATGACATGACCCATGCTTTTTCCCATGTACAAACTTTTAGTCTCTTTTAATAATGGATTTAAATGTCGTTTAAGTCTCTTCTAGCTCTTTTACAAGTAGAGTTGTTTTTTGAATAAACCATCTGTGTATTCCTCTGTGCTTGTCACATCGATCAAGAGAATTTATTATTATCTCAACATTAAACAGGAAAGAAGCACGTGCTGTGGGTTTTGGTAAAACAAAAACCTTGAGATTGTTTATGTGTGTCTTCTGGTTCTTTAGCATGAGGATAAGTGGGAACCATGAAATGGACTCTTTTTTCCATTATTTTTGCCCATTTTCCAAATGGTATCATAAGCGAGCAGTATGTGAAAAAAGGCAGAGAACCTATCACATTGGTGTTAACAAATTCTTCTAAATCTATATTTGGGGCATGCAAAAATAGATGAGTGTGTGTTTTGGAATCAACCGAACAAATGTGCTTCTTTAGTGTGTCTCCCTCACCATATTCAAATGTTAGTAAGGACCTTCTCTTGTAACTTGCTTGAAATCTTTGTCATAACCGATTAGGGTTTTTTTTTCCCCCTTTCCTATGTGGGGTCGGGGAGCCTCATTGAGCTTTGAATGGAATGGCATTCACATTTCTCAGGGGTTGGTGGTGTGTGTGTGTGTGTGTGCACTGTGTGTAGAGAGAAGGAGATCTGTATAATAGAAGACTGTCTACCATTAGATAGTATTTATGTTTAATATTATGTTCAGAGATTGAGTTTTGAAATGCATAAATGTTTGAGTGGTTGATTAGAAGTCGTTTGGGTGAGCTACTGTCACAGTGCATCAGGCAGTTCTGTCAGCCTGCCAGGAACAATGAATGGAAGAGAACGAGGCAGACACTTCCAAGACTTGTTTCAAGAAGCAAGATATATGATAGTGTTTGCATCTTGGCTCGGTTATCTATTGTTACAATTTCATCCTCTCGTGTAATATTCAGAGGTGAAGGTCCCAAGTACATTATTTTTCAAAAAAAAAATCAATAAAGAAGCCACTCTAGAGAGCAAGATCTGCATCCATTATGCTAACTGTTCATGCATAATACATCCACATACATGCAGCTTCTTTGAGATGGAGTGGCAAGTGGTTGTGCCAGAGAAAAAGTAATTACTTAGCAGTTTGAAAGTGAAAATGAGTCTCTCATTAACAGCAATCTATCCAGAAACAAAGAGCGAGGGTCTCAGTTCTGATGACATGTGTTTCCATCACACACACAATACCTAGACTTTGGAGAGTGTCGTGCGACAGCTTGGGTGGGGGAGGCCACTCCTTCTTTATCGCTTGTGAAAATTGGAGGGAAAGAACTTTGAATTGGAAGAAAGAAGAACTCCAAAAGAGAAATGGAGCAAAAGGAATTCCATGTAGTGGGAATGACTGAATGTACTGAAGGATAAGCCTGTACAGATCCAGAAAGCACAGGCCAGAGAAGCCAGAGTCACCTAGATGGAACAATAGATTTGGCGGTCCTCTCACTACCCCACCGAAGATTCTAAAACAGGCACCGATGTCTAGTTCTTTCTGATGCTGTAAGTTTCCATTTTAAAATAGTGTGGCTGGGATATTGCTGTGGGGCGGGACCAGAGAAACTTCTGGCTACAGGATATAAGAGGAATGAACTTCTAAAAGAGATGGTGTAGGGTTAAACCTATTTCAGGCAGTATAACTGCCCAAGCTCTGTCTTTATAAGTCTACAATCTTGTCTTGTACCACATGTTCTGGGTACTTACACCCTGTTCCTTTCATTATTGTTTTTTGTTGGTGGAGCCTAAGTTTTGTGAAACTACAGAATCTAAGATGTTCCCCACCATGCCCCTGTCGGTGTTGAGCACAGTGCTTGGCACTAGAGGTAGATTTGTTCAGTGCACAGAGACATCCAATTATTCCAGGAGGTAATGGCTCAGAATTTCACTTCAGTCAGCTGCAAGGTGTTTGCCTACTCGTCTGTTGTCTTCTATCCTGAAGGTGCGTGGAGATGGTGTATGGGTTCCAAACTGTCCTTTCTACTAGTTGACAGTTCTGTTGCATGTGTGTGCCCAGATGATAAGATATTAGTGGAAATCAGACACAATTTGGAATGTTGAGGTTTTTATTACATAAATCACACACAGCCGATTATAAATCTTGTCTACATCAATCCAGAGCTTCTACTGAACCTGGATAAAGAGACATTTATGTTGACAGTGTTGGCTGATAGGTAGATGGAGAGCAAGCAGGGAAGATACTAACTAGTTCATGCTGGAAGGACGTTCGGCAGCAGCCCAGCCGACATGTGTTCTCAGATCCTGATGTGGTTTCACACACCAGGTGAGCTTTCACAGGCCGAGATGAGCCTTAACAATGAGATCTGGAAAGTAGCCTGGGCTTCTCCTACAAAGGGCTTTCAAAACCACCAAAACCAACTTCCAGTCAATCCACCGCTTTCTAAAGAGTCAGAATGGCCTCTGCAGACTCACTGTAACATTATTTGGTTTGCTTGGAGCAGCCAGCACTCAGGCCGCTGGGTTCAGCTCCAGCCTTGAGCTACAGAGAATTGTTGAGCTTCCTGATGAAGTGATGTCGTCCAAAGAACATCTGTTGCTATTACAAAGTTTTCATGAGCAATTCTCAACACAAAAAGAGACGGTCTTTACAGATGGGACAGCTGCATGAGCAGGGCGGAGGAGAGGGTAGGAAGGATGGGGCGTCTCTGTGGCACAAAGATGCAACCCTGCAGCAGAGCCTGTGTTCACTGTAATGTCTCTGTGTCGGCAGACCAGGAGAAAGGTTGCAGGGTGTCTCCGCCTTCTCCTGAGATGATGCTGCAAATGGATGTTTGCAATCTTGCTTGGTAAACGGGTGCACCCTTCGTATTTCGATCAGTTCTGGTGTGGAATCAGTAAGCTGCATTTGCTGCGTGTGTAACCCCTCCCACCCTTTCAGCCTTTCAGCATAGCAGATGGTAAATTCAGTGGCTGCCAGTTCTATCATAATGTGGTTGCAGAAAATAGAAAGCAAAGCATCACGAAGACCCCGAGAGAGCGCAGCTGGGGTTGGGAGACAGCTTGTGTCTGTCAGCAACTAGAGGTTAGTATGTGTTAGACTCTATAGAATCGTTTCCCTGCACCTTGGCCTGAGGTCTGTTATTAACCCGAGTGTCTACCTAAGAGCAGTGAGTACTGGCATCAAGTCTTCCCTCTGGCCTGCTGGACCGGGCCTGCCTATGAAGGCCGTGCAATATTTCTGAATAGGAAATGGGAGTCCTGTTGGTGGTTGGTGTGTGAAGGCCTTTTCCAGTCTGACTAGGTAAAGTGCTGAGCTCCATCCATGTTTACATTCTCATCAAGTTTCAGTGAAAACTGGGCACAGAAGTGGGGACTGGATGCACCTTTAATTCCTTTAAATGGAATTTTGAGAGGCACAATGGGAGACTCAAATGCCTTGAAGTTATAGCAGCACCCTGGAGCACCATCTCAGGGAAGAATCTTCTTCAGGGGACCTTGTACTTGCAGAAATGATAGATGGTGAAATGGAGAAACGGTGAGGAAGTAAATGCCAGCTGTGCTGCCCCAGGTGACCAGACTGGAGTCTTCTGGTCTCATCAGAAATTTGGATTCTATTTGTGTCTTCTGTTGTGCATTGTTGGAGTGGGATGGGCAGCCTGGTGGGAGTTTGGGGGAGGTCCAAAGTAAACAGGAGCCAGTTACAGAAAGTAAGAGGAACATTCCAGAAGCAGCTGGCCGGCAGTGCCACGGTTGCTGGTTGTATGGTCTGTTGTTGCTCATTCAGGTGTGAGAATTCTGTGCTCTGAAAAGAACTTTGAATACATGAGAAACCGCAACAATAAGTGTAGTTTATCTGTTAAACTGGAGCTAGGAACTCAGAGAGACAGGTTGTTTGTAGCTAGAGTTTTCCTGCCTGGCCCACAGTCAGGACAAATCTCTGACACCCGCCAGTCTCACAGCCATTCAGACCCGACCAAGTAAACACAGAGACTTATATTGGTTACAAACTGTATGGCCGTGGCAGGCTTCTTGCTAACTGTTCTTATAGCTTAAATTAATCCATTTCCATAAATCTATACCTTGCCATGTGGCTCGTGGCTTACTGGCATCTTCACATGCTGCTTGTCCTGGCTGCGGCTGGCAGTGTCTCTGACTCAGCCTTCCACTTCCCAGCTTTATTCTCCTCCTTGTCCCACCTATACTTCCTGCCTAGCCACTGGCCAATCAGTGTTTTATTTATTGACCAATCAGAGCAACACATTTGCCATACAGAACATCCCACACCACACATGTACTCCCACAAGGCCACACCTCCCGATAGTGCCACTCTCTTTGAGCCTCTGAGGGCCATTTTCATTCAAACCACCATACTTATATCAGACAGATGTTGCTAGAGTTTTCCTGCCTGGCCCACAGTCAGGACAAATCTCTCTCACCTGCCAGTTCCAAGCCGCTTAAACCCGATCAAATAAACACAGAGACTTATATTGGTTACAAACTGTATGGCCGTGGCAGGCTTCTTGCTAACTGTTCTTACAGCTTAAATTAATCCATTTCCATTAATCTATACCTTGCCACATGGCTCGTGGCTTACCGGCATCTTTACATGCTGTTTGTCATCATGGAGGCTGGCAGTGTCTCTCTGACTCAGCCTTCCACTTCCCAGCTCTATTCTCCTCCTTGTCCCGCCTATACTTCCTGCCTGGCCACGGGCCAATCAGTGATTTATTTATTGACCAATCAGCAACACATTTGACATACAGACCATCCCACAGCAGTTGTTTGTGTTTTTACAGAGGGATTCCCACAGGAAACCTTAAACAGCATGCCTTCTGATGAAGATAATCTTTAGTCCAGCCTGACTCATTTATGGGGACATAGGGCTAAGCTATGGTCAGCTTTACTGACTCAGCCCCGTGCACCTGTTACATGTGTGGTGTCCCCTTCATGGGTGTGTCCTACAGACAGATGTGTGTGTAAGTGTGTATGTTTTGAGCATGTGAGTGTGCAGGTGCCCACATACAAACACAGAGGAGGGGGAGAGTATCAGGTGTCGCGCTCTGTCACTCTCCTCCAGGTCTCCCGCAGTCTCTCTGTCTCCATCCCCCCACATCCAGCTTACATGGATGCTGAGAATTTGAACTCAGATCCTCAACCTTGCCCACCCAGCACTCTTATCTAATTAATACTAAGCCATCTCCCTACCCCTGAGACAGGCTTGAGAGCTTAGCGGTTCTTTTGTGGAACAGGCCATATGTATTTTCTTAAAGGAAGAGTTCATTTTAAGTCAAGGATAGTCAATTGGTCTGTAACCAAGGAGATAACCAGCAGTGAATGATGACTTATCTTAGAAAGTCCTAGAAACTCAGCTGGGTAATGGTATGCATCTCTAGCTAGGTGAGCAGTACCAACACTGGGTGTGCTGGGGCTGTGGAAAGATTTTTTTAATTAATTTTATTTTTAATTATGCATCTGTATGTGTTTGTCTAAGTGAGTGCTGTGCATCCTAGCACAATACCCTGGGAGGCCAGAAGAGGCCACCAGGTCCTCCTGGAGCTGGAAATAGTCACTTGTGATCTGCCTGGCATGGGTGCTGGGAACTGAACTGGGGTCTTCTGTGAGAGCAGTATGCACTCGAAGCTACTGAGCTATTTCTCCAACCCCCAAAAGATATTGTGTCTGGGAAAAAAAGGAAAAGAAAAAAGTGCTGCTGCTGTGTGTGTTTATTTTTGCTTCTCACCTTGTTACAGTTAAATTTTATCATATGAATTTAACACTTCTTTTTCTTTTTCATTCCAGTGTGACAAGATTAGGCAAGAGCGAGATGAAGCTGTTAAAAAACTGGAAGAATTTCAGAAAAGTATGTAAGCACTTCTAGTGCAGTAATAATCACTCGGCTTTGGGATTGTGTGAGCACATTGAGACCAAGCTGACTGAAGGCATATGATCGTTTTAGCAAGAGAAAACCATCCCATTTAAAAAAAAAAAAAAGCCCTGGCATCACTGTGATTTTGAAAGTAATGGAATAAGCATTAATATCCTTTAAATGTCTTATAAAAATGTAAGCTTGTGGTAAGAAAATTTCACTATGGGAAAAATCAAAGGAAAACGAAGTTCACTTGTTATCCAGACTCCTTGAGAAAAGGCAAAGTTAATATTTTATGTTCTATCTATGTGGCCTTTCCTTTATGAAATACGTGTTTCTATAGAAAAGTGCATATTTTAGATTCCATTTTATAGCTCTCTTCTTTCAGTAAATAGTGTATCTTTGTGTGTCAGTAGAAATATAGGCCAGTTCTAATTATTTTTTTAGTCTATAGTATATAATACACACACAAGTATATAAACTATAACATTGTAAAGTCCCTACCCTTCCATGTCTTCGAAGGCCAACCTCTGCCACAGTTGTATATGCAGTCTGTCATTTCATGGTCTTATATTTTTGTTTATACCATATGGATCATGAAATAATGTGTATAATGTAACTATATGAAGGGCTTTTTGGTGCTTAAGGTATCATTTGTCATAAAGTTATATTGATATACATAGCTGTAATTCATTTTCATTATACTGTAGTGTATTATGTGAATATGTTGTGATTTGTTATTGTTGGACCCTGCACATTTTGGGGCAGCTCATCTTTACACACATTATTTGGATTATATATAATACATCATCTATATAGTAATATGGTGCTATGACTTTGTTCACTCATCATTGTTTCTATTTTGGGAGGTGGGGTTTTGAGACAGTTTCTCTGTAACAGTTCTGGCTTTTCTGGAACTTGCTTTGTAGACCTGGCTGGCTAATCTGCTTGCCTCTGCCTCCTGAGTGCTAGGACTGAGGACATGCACTACCACTGCCCTGCTGATTGTTTCTATTTTTTTCTTTTTCTTTTTTTTCCGGAGCCGAGGACTGAACCCAAAGCCTTGCACTTGCTAGGCAAGTGCTCTACCACTGAGCTAAATCCCCAACCCCTCTATTTTTTAAAGTACTATCAATAATTCCTGACAGATGCTCATGTCTTTATAAAGTCTGATTCGTTTCTTAGGTTAGTAGGTTAGTTCAAGGAAAAGGAACTGTGTCAGAGATTTATGCAAATTTGGGCATATAGCTACCAACACTTCATTGCATATTTATAAATGTACTCTTAACGATAGAGGATGGAGATGCAGTTGGGTAGCACAGCCCCCGCCTAGCACATGTGAGGAGGCCCTGGTTTGAGTCCCAGAACTTCCAGTCAGTCAGTTCCCATCAGTCAATCAGTCTGCAGAAAGAGACTTTAGGAAGCTATGAGTATGTCCATGGCCATCGTGGTGGCAGTGGTTTCAGAGGGAATATTTATCCCCCACTCATCAATCTGTGTATATTAATTATATAAACTACTTACACATCACTTAGACTTCAGTGAAATGGTTAAGGAAAGAGCAAAGAGCAGTTACCGTTCTTTTCCAGAGTTGGAGAGTTTAAAATCACTCTCACTGAGTTATATCCTCAGAAAAGCAATAGTAATTTTCTTCCAGATTTTTTTACTGTTATTTTTTATGTGACATAAATCTGTTATTTATCCCCTAAGTCAGAACATAGCTGATCAGATCCAAAAGTGTCATATGGGAATATGTCATGGGCAAAGAACCAGACATTGCAAGAAATTAATCCTCTCCCTTGCAAGCTGGACCTTTCTAGATCATTCTGCAAGGCTCTGGTCAGGCAGCATGGGCTGGCAGAGCACTCAACAAGACATGTTACCATTCTGAAAAATGAAACAACTGTAAAATGCAGTAGTTAAACTTCACCAGCCAGTTTATTTCATCATCTGACTACAACAAAGACCATCATAGGGTAATCTTGTGGGTGTTACTGTCTGTGGAACACAAGGGACTATGACAGAAATACCGCTGGTCTGTGAATGGACAAATGGCAGTTACATCAACCTTCCTCATCTCTATGTAGGACTGATGGCATCCAAATGAATACACTTGGAAAGAGCAAGCCCATGGGTATTGTGGCTAGTTAGTGTGCTTGAATTATTGATAGTGGAGTGGTGTTCTATGTGCAGTGGCCTGGTTCGGGTTTCCTACGGTTCAGTTTACCACAGCATGTTTTGATACAGGTAGGTGGTGGGGATTTGCTTCCTGTATTCAGCAGGAATGAAAACAACTTTCCCACATTGCTTTCACCTACCACGCCCCTTCAAAAGTGGCTTTTCCTCTAAATACGCTCATCGTTCTATGAGCAACTCAGATTAGGACCTGAAAGGATTCATTGAAATGCTAACACAATAGTCACTATTGTTAGATGTGTTTAATTTTTACTTTTATTAAGCCTGGTTAGTTAAAGTCCAAATGGCAGGAAGTCAGGATGTGAATTCTTTAAAGAATATTTCTGTACACTAACTGTGAGTGTGTGAACACATGTGGAGGTCAGAGGACAACATGTGGGTGTCCGTTCTGTCTACCATGGGGGTTCTGGAGATCAAACTCAGGTCATCATGATCCACTGAGCCATCCTGCTGGCCCCAAATGTGAATTCTTTTTTTTTTTTTGTCCCCTCAGTTTTTTGTGACAGGGTTTCTCTGTGTAACATCCTTGGCTGTCCCAGAACTCACTTTGTAGACCAGGCTAGCCTTGAACTCACAGCGATCCTCCTACCCCTGCCTCCTGAGTACTGAGATTCAAGGCGTGCGCCTCCACCACCCAACCAAATGTGAATTCTTTATTCGGTCTTAAAAATAATAAATTTTTATTTCTGAGGATTAGGGATGTACCTCAGTTGGTAGAGTGCTTACCTAGAATGTACAAAGTTATAGGTTTGGCTCTCTAGTGCCACATAAAAACTAGGCATGGTGGTGTATGCCTGTAATACGGCACTTGGGGAGGCAGAAGGACCAGAAGTTCAAGGTCATCCTTGAGTACTTGGTTGAGTTTGAATCCATCCTATTTCAAGACCCTACCTCAAAACAAAAGACAATTTTATTTCTTTAAAAACTGAATTTGAACCAGGCGGTGGTGGTGCACGACTTTAAACCCAGCACTTGGGAGGCTAGCCTTGGCTACAGAGTGAGATGCAGGATAGGAACCAAAACTACACAGAGAAACCCTGTCTCAAAAAAACAAACAAACAAATAACAACAACAACAACAACACAACAAAAACCTGAATTTGAGCTAAATAGTTCATGGTTTGAACAGAGGGTAGCATTTGAAATTTGAAAGAGAGCATTGTTGATTTCTTCAGCGCGAGCTCTACTGGGCACGAGCCCAAGTATCCCTGAACCAGTTTCTGCACTAGTAAATTTGGGGTGAATTGCTTTGCATTTTTAGGCTGTTTGAGAATAAAGTGAGAAAATATGCATAAAAGAGCTTACCCTGGGCGGTGGTGGCACATGTCTCTAATCCCAGCACTAGGGAGGAGGCAGCAGCAGGTGGATGGATCTCTGTGAGTTTGAGGCCAGAGAGGTCTACAGAGCAAGTTCCAGGACAACCAGCGCTATACAGAAAAACCCTATCTCAAAAACAAAACAAAACAAAAAGAAAAAGAAAAAAGGAAAGAGTTCACCCTTGTGAGCTGGGATACATTGAATTCTCAAAAAACGCTGCTTGCTGCCACAACCACGGTCATCGGGCCTCTGAAGCCATCAGGTTGCCAGGTGAAGTCCTGTTGTTAACCCTGAGAACGTGGAGCTCCCATGGCTCTGAGGATTTGCTTGGCTGCTCCGAAATCTCCATCATGCTTACTCACAGGATCTACCTCTCAAAATGTGGGAAGATCTGCCGAGTGAGGCTTAGGCAAGGACTCTGCCCAGGCTCAGGCCTTGCTCAGCTTGGCTTGGCTTTCCTTTCCTAGAGTAAATGCAACTCTGGCCATGGCTCCATGCCATTCTTGGCCCTCTGCCAGCTCTCCCTTAGCCTGTCTCTGAGTTTCTCCACACAAAGAGGGAAGTCATGTGCCCATAGTAAAGTCCCTTCATGTGCTTGAGACTCTGGTGGTAGACCCTGGGTTATGTTTAGAATTCTTGGCTTATATGTCCAAGACCGTGGGTTTGATACCTAGAACCGTATGAATCAGATGTGGTGTGCAGATCTATAATCTCAGCATTTTGAAGGTAGAAGCAGCTGCATTAGAAGATTAAGTTCATCTTTGGCTACATAGTGAGTTTGGGATCCTATCTAAAAGCAAAACAAAATAGAACAACATCAAAAACAACAAAAACCCCAGTGCTGATAGCAACAACAACAACAGGAATCTTTTTAAATAATCTGGTATTGAAGAAAAGAGTTTGCACTGTGTTCAGGGCCTGTGCCAATGCACCTGTGTGTTGCCCTATTGTGGAAGGTGGAGTGTGGAAAGGACTTGCTCAATTAACAAGATCATTGGAGTTGACAGCCTCAACTGTAACAAGTTTTAAAATGACCATGTAACACTGAAGTGTCCTAGAATGGGTTTAGCTGGGCTCTATCAGTCAGAGCTGCATTTGGAAAGTGTTGCTTTACCTCTCTTGGTCCCAGTGTTCTCAGATAAAATGCCAGGATAGCATCTACTTTGTAGGAATGTTTCTGAGAATTCATAGGAACACACATCTTAGGACAAGGCTAGACACAGGCAGTCTCAGTAAATGATAAGCAGCTCTGTAGCAGACCCAGTGTCCGTCTTCAGCGCTTTTCAAACTAAAGGACCGACTTTGTAGGTCATGTTGTTCTAAATCCAAGAGAACCAGACATACATGAACCAAAATCCTTGCTTTACAGCTGGGTGTGGTAGCACATGCCTATAATCCCATCACTCACAAGCAGAGACAAGAGGATAGCCAGGAGTAAGACCTGTCTGGTCTACAGAGCCAATTATAGGGCTTTATAAAAAGTAATAAAATCCTGTTTTAATAAAGGGCATATTTTGTGGAAGACAAACATTTATTAAGTGAACCCCCAAACCCTACAATGTAATGTGTTCTCTGCTGCCTGTATATAAGAGTACAGTATTTTGAAGAGAGAAACTTTTTAATTCACTCAGACTGGTAGAAATAACAGTCGATATACTTACACATGTGAGTTCTTGAAGCCTTAATTTTATTGAATTTCATTTTATTTTTGAGATGAGGTCTCATGTATCTCAGTCTGGCCTTGAACTCCTTGTAGCTGAGAATGACCTTGAACTTCTGATCTTTCTGCCTCCACCTCATGAGAGACAGGATTACAGTCTTGTACCAGCTTTCCCAGTGCTAGATGCTAGAGATGGGATCCAGGGCTTCCTGGACCTAGGCAATCACTCTATCCATAGAGCTACATCCCCATCCCTTAAAGGTTTTTCTTATTATGAAAATTTTCAAAATGATAGAAAAATTAGAAGATAGTACTATGAGCCCCTCCTGTAGCCACGATCCAGCAGGTATCAACTCAAGTCCTTGTGCACGCACTGGCCAGACTGAGGACATTACAATGAAGCTAATGTTAGTCTTTGTATTGCTATAAAACTGACTGACAATGAATATTTTACTGTGAATTTTTGTTTGTTTCAAAAGCATAACAGTCTTAAGGCTCCTTTCCTATCTGTCTTTTTTTCTTTTTCTTTTTTCTTTCTGAGACAGGCTCTCACTATGTAGTCCTGGCTAGGCTGGAACTTACTGTGTAGACCAAGCTGGCCTCAAACTCAGAGATCTGCCTGCATCTGCCTCCTGAATGCTGGAGTTGAAGGTGTCTATCACTGTGCCCTGCTGGCCTGTTTTTTTTTTTTTTGTTAAACATAGAAAAATGGAATATCATAGGTAAAGTGACCAGTCATAGATATGAGAAAAGTCCTAATTATTAAATTAATAGCTAAAGGTTTTTTAAAACCTGGATTCTTTGAAAAGACAAATAAGGCTGGGCCAGATTGCTCAGTGGATAAAGGTGCTTGCCTCCAAGCCCAATGACCTGAGTTCAGTCTCCGGGACCTGCATGGTAGAAGGAGAGGACCGACTTCAGCAAGTTGTCCTCTGAACTCCACAGTGCACTGTGGTTACACACACCTACACATAGACTCATACATAAATACAACAAAATTAAAACAAAGGACAAGTAAATTCATACCTCAGAATTAGTTTTGTTTTCTATTGTGTGACCTGACTTTTGGATTTGGAAATGATGCCCTTCTTTTAACAGATATAAATGGCCCTTGTTGTATATTCTTCTGAACCCAGGGAGTTGATAAGCAGATCTCCATGCTATCAGTTTTGGTGTTGGGTGAGTTTCTGAAACTAAAAATACAGCACAGTTTAAAATGTTCTGCTGTTTCCCTTCCTAAGGGAAAGATACCCCTCCCCCACCAGACAGAGTGTTAAACCACAGGACAGCTTTTTACAAAATGTTCAGAAAATAAGGGCTGCTCTTCCTTATTATTTTTTGCTAGGCCTAAGCCTCTCGACTGCAGAATGATTTTTTCCTTACTTTCACGAGCAAGAATGTTATTGAATAAAAAGTCAGATTCCTATGAAAAATGCAGAGTGTTTATGTTTTTGTTATGAGAGTAGAAATACCAGATTGTGGCAGAAGATGTCAAGTAGTTAAGGCTAAAAAATTCAAAGTAATATTTGATGTTGTAAAAATTGTATAGGTTTCTTTTCTCTTTCCTTCACATTTTTGAAGAACCTACCTTGTAAACATAGTGATAAAATGCCAGGAATATTAGGATTTTAAGGAAATAATAGAGCCTATTATTTAAACTACAATATAAAAGGCAATTACATTGATGAAGAGCTACATGGGCTTTGTGTGTGTGAATAAACTTGGCCCGTGTTCAGCTTCTATTTGTTTCTCTGGTATAAACACATATTGTGTGTGATTCCAGTTTAATGGGGACCCGTTTGTATGCCAAGCAGCTGCATTTTAGGACCTATTGCGTGATTTCATAGCTCTCTGAAAATTGGTTCTATTCAGGACAGGAGATAGAAGAGGACAAGGGGGGTGGTGGGGGGGGGAGCTTCAACACACAATCATTTCTTTTCAATTGGAGCCAGAAAGGTTGATGACAACATGACCATTGTGTTATAATGATAAGACCACTAAGGCCTCTACCTCTCATCACAGCTTTCACTCCACAGCAGATACAATTTAATTCACTGCTCCGTCAGCAGTGCTGACACCATTATGCCGTCTGTCTCCACAGTTATAATCACTGTCCTCTGAGAAATGCAGTTGAAATGATCTTGAGCAGTCAAAGAAACTCTCAATTAAGGCTGCCACTTCCAATGTGTCAGATTGTGTCTTATGCACTTGGTACAATTTTCACTTCCAATCCTGTTTATTTACAATGTCTACCAGTAATTACGCTTAACGTGTCATTTAGTGAGGGGGGCCCTGCCAAGCCGATTGTTGGGTGCTGCAGTACCATTGAGTGGGAGTTTCTCGAAGTCAATGCCATCAGCAGCTTTTAGGCCCTGATGGGATGCGGTAGTAACGTTGATAATGCAAGTATCGCGCTCATCAAGTCATAATTAGATGCCACTCAAATGTGCCACTTGTAATAACAGTGTTGATTCATGTTTTTCTCGGTGACTGCAACTACTAATTAGTTAAGTGGTTTTTGGTTGGCCCGCATTTGCAACAGATTATTACCCCTGAAAAAATGTCAAGGTTAGAGATGTTTCTGGCCATTTAGTTCTGCTTTATGAATTTGAATATTAACATAATAAGAACTTTGGACAGACTTAGGAAGTAATACATTTTTTTTGGATTTAATTTAGAAAGAAAAAATTTTCCCCCTGAGTTTAATCATAATTGCAGGTTAATTAAGCTTAAATGAAGCAAAAGTAATCTGTCTTTGTGTCATACGAGCTCAGTGCTTTCTGCTAACTTTGCTGGGTTTCACATTTGGGTGTCCTTTAATTTTTTTTCCTTCATGCCAAACAAATGGAAGTCAGTCTGCATATGGAGAGTTAAAGTTGAGATTCTGAGATTTTTTTCTTCTGACTAGAAATGTGGGTGGGAAAATTCACATTTTTTTTATTGTTTAATCTTCAAAATATCATTCTAGGTCTGAATTAACATGTCTTTAAATCTCAATTTACATAAAGCAGCTACCAAAAAAAAAAATCTAAAGATTAAAAGATTTTTCAAGTGTTGGTAAAATACCAAGTGAAATTTGATTTTTCTTCTTCTCCTAATGATATTTAATTTTGCAATAAACAATTTATGATCACATGTTTTCTCATCACATGGACTGTAAGTCTTGGTGGTGCACTTTTCTGACCTGGAGTTAAAGAAATAACAAGAACTAGCTTGTCATTATTGAAGATAAATATTACAACACTTAGTCAGTCATCCATGTTATTAAGCAGCCACAAGATCGACTTAAGATTTATTTCCCCTTTATTTCTTCTGAGCTCATTTTTCATATTAGATCCACAAGTTATTTCATGCTGATCCAAAGCTACCATAGTGTGTCACTTTTTATTTATGGAGGGAAGCTTCTTTTGTTTACTTGAGTATACGGCTGTTGCCATGGAAACAACAACATAAGAAACAGACACTTTAGGTACAGGAGAGCTGGCTCAGTTGGTAACATGCTTGCTGGGCAAGCATGAGGACCCAGGTTTGACCTCCAGCACCACACAAAAAGCCAGGTGTGGTGGGATGTGCTTGTAATCTCAGTGCTGAGGAGTCAGAGACAAGTGGGTCCCCTGCATTCACTAGTCAGAGAACTTAGCTGAATCAGCAAGCCCCAGGCCAGTGGGAGACCCTGCTTTATGAAAACAAGGTGGATAACTTTTGAAGAATGAATCCCAAGGTTGATCAGTGACTTCCACATACAGGTGTACAGGCATGCATGCACACACACACACACACACACACACACACACACACACACACACCAGGAGACAAAGACTTTTAAAATATTACATATGTAATAGTTGAGAAGGTTCATACTTTGTGTGTTTTTCTTTCTACATTCATACATTAGATGAGATTTAATCAAAGGCGGCTTCTGAGGAACTTTTAGTCATGACCAAAGGTCTAGCTGTAGGAAGAATTGAAACATTCTTGGTCATGGGGCAGTGTGTGGGCTTCTGGAATAGTTGACTAATCCTTGAATGCTGAGCTTCTTTTCTCTCTTCATTCCTAGTCTCTCACATGGTTATAGAGGAAGTGAATTTCATGCAGAACCATCTTGAGATAGAGAAGACATGTCGAGAGAGCGCTGAAGCCTTGGCCACGAAGGTGAGCCTGTGGAAGCCAGGGGCTTGTGCCTGGGCTTCTGTATTCCAACTCGGTTTCCTAAGGTGCAGCTTCTCATCTGCTTTGTTTCTAATTCTCTGCCGCTCTGAGAAGGAGGTGTAAGTTCCCAAATCCTGGAAATTCTGTAAGCATCTGCCTGCATAGAAAGTCATTTCTGACTATGAAAGCAGACTGTTGGGGTGTGTGTGTGTGTGCGTGTGTGTGTGTGTGTGTGTGTGTGTGTGTGTGTATTTGTGAGTGTGTTTGTGAGTGTGTGTGTTTGTATGTTTGTGAATATGTTTGTGTGAGTGTGTTTGTGTGTGTTTATATGTGTTTATGAGTATGTGTGAGTGTGTTTGTGTGTGTCTATATGTGTGAGAGTGTGTTTGTATGTTTGTGAGTGTGTTTGTGAGTGTGTGTGTGTTTGTGTGTTCTCAGCATTTGTGCCCATTTGGCCTGGGAGAAGTAGTCCTCGGGGTAGACTGTTAGACTAGTCTTTCCCACTATCTAGGCGTGTGGCACACTGCCGAGAGTGACCTGGTGTTGCACACACAGCACGGAGAGCACGGTTCTGCTGGAGTCTGATGAAAGAGTCAGCCTGAGCCTTACATTTCAGGTGGTTATTTGTGAAAGCGGAGGGAGGGCATGTGGAAGGTGACCTCCATCGCGCACCGCTGATTGCCTCTAGCTGATGATTTTACCAAGTGTGTAATTTTCTATATTCCGTCTCATCAGAATTACATTATTATTAAAGAATGTTTTTATCTCTGTCTTATGTATTTTGGGTAAAAAGCGTCCATCAGAAAATGGATTACAGCAATTTCCAACCAAATTTCATTAGTAATGCCGGTTGTGTGCCCCCTACCCCCATACCACTCACCTCCAGAGTATTTCTTTGGATGTGACTGAAGTCCTCCTTTCAATAAATAGGTAAATAAATAAATAAGTAAATGTATTTAATTTGTATGCATTAGCAGTGTGCTCGCTAAAGGTATCTGCTTAATTGTTTGCATAATGACACTGTGCTAGGATTCATAAGATACTGAATCAGAGCTTAACTAGGAACATGAATTTCCCTGTGTAACTTCTTTCCTGTTACTTGCCTAATGCATGCATAGAATTATGGGTCACTGCTTTGGAAACACTGATAGAAAGGGCACACTTACAATGTGCTCACCTGCACATCCCGGCTTCTCAGTCCACGATACTGGACGCTCTTTTCACTCCCTTTACTTCTGGGATGAGCAGAGAAACGATGTATTTGGACCAGGTTGGTTTCTGTGAATCTTCTTAGTGTTACATACATTCAGATGAACACACTCCTGCCTCTTGGGACTGGCAGTCTATGGAAAGAGCTTCAGGCCGGCACATGCACACATCCTTTGGGGCATATGTGGCTCTCAGCAGGGTAGTTCTGCTCTCTGGTCACCTCATCGATGACAAGGTTGACAGTGGTTACACCAGAGAATGGTGTGTGGGGGATGACTCTTTCTCGTGATGCTCTGTAGTTGTTGGTCCAAACATAGCCTTCTTTAAACATTATTTTATCTCTTCCTCTTTTGTATTGTGTGTGTGCATATGTGTGCATAGGGTGATATGTGTGTTTGTTTATGTGTGTGTGTATATGTGTATATATGTATGTGTGTATGTGTGCGTGCAAGTGTGCAGGTATGTATGTGTACATATTTCTGTAGCCCAAGGGTCACTTCAACTTCAGGCATTTTCCTTTTATCACTTTCGACCTAATATTTAGAAATAGGGTCTCTCACTGAAACTGGAGCATGCTGTTTTAGCTAGTCTGGCTAGCTGCAAGTCCCTGGGACCTGTCTGTCTCCCCCCCCCCCCCCCCCCATCTCTGGAATCACAGTCTGTTTTCACTGTACCTGATTTTTACACAGGTGCTGAGGATCCAAACTTAGCTCTTTGTGCTTTTACTGAAAGCACTTTTTACACACCAGTCTGTCTGTCTTCCCAGCACACAAGCACACACCAGTCCATCTGTCTGTCTTCCTAGCATGCAAGCCTTTCTTGATTTAACAAGTGACTTTGGTGAAAGAATTTGTCCCTTTGAGCTGTAATTGTCTTTTTTTAAACGTCAGAATTTTCTTAAGAATATTCCATAGCCGTGGTGTGGTGTAGGCATTAGTATGTTGCAGAGCTGCTGGGTAATGGGAGGTTTGTGTCTGCTCATCAGTGACCGACCGTGCTTCCTATCCCCCAAGCCTGTTCTTATAATGGGCCCCTTAGTGCACAACATTTGTCTCCTGATCTATAAGAAGTCTTTTGTAAAGCATACATATAGTTTGTTTTCGAGGATGTATGATGAACTCTTGGAACTTGAAAAAAAAGACTAAAAATGGAGGTAAGGGGGCTGGAGAGATGGCTCAGTGGTTAAGAGTGTGTGCTGCTCTTCCGGAGGACCCAAGTTCAATTCCCAGCACCTGTATTGGGCCACTTATATAGAACCCCAGCTGCAAGGGGTTAGATACCCTCTTCTGGCCTTTATGGGAACACGTGCTCTTGGGCACATACCTGCACAGATACATAAACACACAACTAAAAAGATAAAAAGAAATATTTTTGTTGCTGTTGTTGCTTTTTTTTTTTTCCTTGAGACAGGGTTTCTCTGTGTAGTCTTGGCTGTCCTGGAACTCACTCTGTAGATCAGGCTGGCCTTGAATTCACAAAGATTCACTTGCCTATGCCTCCTGAGTGCTGGAATTAAAGGTGTGTACTACCACCACTTGGCCAAATGGGGCATTCTTATGGTACAATTTGGCCTCATCATTTTCTTACAAGCGTGGCTCCTCTGTTTTGTAAGGCATTCAGGCTAAGTTGTTAAATGATCATGTATTTGAAGCCTTAGGATCCAAAGCTATTTAGTTTTCTCCTCTCTTTACTATGACCACTGTAATCACTGTGTGAATTTGCATAGAGTAATGAGTTCAGCTAGTGTAGGGTGAAAGCAAGTTTACTTTTTTGCCTTGGGATTTAGAGAAGTTTCAGATGGGTAGCACAGGATTGCCTCTATAACCAGACAAATAATAGTGATGAGATCCTTTCCCTAAAATGCATGAATTTGGACTCCTCAAAAATGTCTGTGTATAATGCACTGAGACTTCATTTGTTTAACTCCTGTATCTGGGGCTCCAGGCTCCTTTCTCTGTAGCTCCTCCCTGCCTCTCTCTGCATGTCACTTGCTTTAGGATTTTACTGTGGGATCCCTTCTGCTCTCAGTACCGTAGTGGAGGGTCTTTTCTTTTTCCAGCATTCCCATTTCTGGAGAAAAGTTCTGATTGGCTAACTGTGGGTCAGGTACACAAATTCTGGCTGATTAGCTGTTGCCAATGGCATTGCCTTGCTACAGAAACCAGGTGAACAGAAAAGAGGGGGAGCTGGGAAAACACACCTGTGCTTGATATGCTCAGCACGGCATCAAATAAAATAGAAAGTTTGCTTGAAATAAAGCAATTTTTATTAAGACTATTAATGGCTAGAAATGCTGGTCTTTTATCTAAATTTCTTATGTTTCTTTCTTCCGTGTGTGTGTGTGTGTGTGTGTGTGTGTGTGTGTGTGTGTGTGTGTTCGTTCTATGAATGTGGGTGTACTCATACCATAGCCTGCATGTGTGTGTCAGAGGACAACTTTTGGGAGTTGGTTCTCATTTTTTCCACCATGAGTTCTGGGGATGAACCTTAAAGGCCAGAAGAGGGTATCCAATACCCTACAGCTGGGGTTCAGGTCCTCAGGGTTAAGCACTTTTACCCACTAGGCTATCCTGCCTGCCCCTGAATTCCTTGTATTTCCTTTCCTTCCCTTCCCTTCCCTTCCCTTCCCTTCCCTTCCCTTCCCTTCTTCCCTTCTTTTCTTTTCTTTTCTTTTCTTTTCTTTTCTTTTCTTTTCTTTTCTTTTCTTTTCTTTTGTGTGCATTGGTGTTTTGTCTGCATTCATGCCTGTGTGAGGATGTCACATCCCCTGGAACTGAGTTACAGACAGTTATGAGCTGCCATGTAGGTGCTGGGAACTGAATCCCAGTCTTCTGAAAGAGCAGCCAGTGCTCTTAACCACTGACCCATCTCTCTAGCCCCCTTGTATTTCTCAATGTCTATAACCAGCATTTCCACTTGCTGTTATATGTAATCCAGGGACAAGACCTCACTTGAAGCAATAAACTTAATATTAAAGCATGTGAATAATTTATTTGTTATAGCCTATTTATTACCTTTTATAGCCTATTGTGAATGTTAATGCATACGTAAGACAAAAAATACACTTAATTCATTCATTGTTTAAAAATCCAGGCTACTCACTTGACTGCTGATAAAATAGCCATTTTTTTTCTATTTTATTTTTAGCTAAATAAAGAAAATAAAACCCTGAAAAGAATCAGCATGTTGTACATGGCCAAGCTGGGACCAGATGTAATAACAGAGGAGATAAACATCGATGACGATGATCCTGCCACCGACACGGACGGGGCGGTGGAGACCTGTATGTCTGTTCAGTGTCAGAAGCAAATCAAAGGTGAGCATGGCTTCCGCCAGGACGGGGCTGCACTGATAGCACATCAGAATTTCATGAGGAGTTTTGAGAATACATGGTGCTGGGGAGATGGTTCAGTGGGTAAGAGCACTTGCTGAGCCAGCATGAGGACCTGAGTTCAAATCCCCGGAAGTCAGCCAGTCAGTGAGAACACCAGCAAGTCCCAGGCTTAACACAAGACCTTGTCTCCAGGGGATGAGGCACAGAATGACAGAGCAGGACAACTGACTTCCTCCTTGGGCCTTTATACACTAGTGAGTAGGCACGTGTGCTCTTACACACATGAGCACACATACACCATGCACATTCCCTTAAGGAATTTTTGAGAGTACTGATACCTGGTCCTACCACCAAAATTTCTGACTTAATTAGCCAGGGGAGCCAGAAGAGCCTGAGTGAGAATCACAAGAGTATTCGTCTTTCTTGCTTGGTGGGTTGCTTTCATGTTTAGAATGAGGCACCCTCAAAAGTGTGCCCTGGCTGGAAATGGGAGTTACCATAACTTTCAGAGCTTAGATCATGCTTTATTTTTATTTTTTAGATTTATTTTATATGTACGAGAGTTTCACCCACGTGTGTGTGTGTGTGTGTGTGTGTGTGTGTGTGTGTGTACCTTGTGCATGTAGTGTTAAGACACAACTATGATTAAAACTCTCACTTTGCTGGTGGTATAACCATGTCTATGGAGAGAGCTTATCAAGTGTAAAGCCCAAGATCAATCCCCAGCAGCAAAAGTGTGTGTGTGTGTGTGTGTGTGTGTGTGTGTGTGTGTGTGTGTGTGTTTAGCCAAAACCCCATATTTATTTGGGTCTCTGTTGTAATTACTGGAAAAAGATCTTTTGTTAAGATGTTGGAAAACAGGTCCTTGGATCAGTAACAGGTGCGGCTTGGTACATGTTCAAAAGTCGGACTTATATTGCAGGGAGATAAAATTTCAGATGGAAGTGTCAGGAGGAAAGGATGCTCCCTGTCTTCACTGGGCTCCTCAACACCTTATGTTAAGACAAAACAGAGGGTGCTGGTTGGGAGGGGGAGGGGTGTCGAGGGCCCCCTCTGTCCATTGTCCTCCCCTCCAAGTCTTGAACAATATGGTCTCAGGTTCTTCCTTCTGGAACTAGTCAGCTGGTGGGAAAAGTAACTAAGAGCTGAGTTCGTGCAAAAAAACCCCAAAACTCAACTTATAAATAATGATGTAACAGGTTTCTGTTGCCCTTGGAGAAGGGTAAGGATTGAAAAGTTGCTAAAAACAAAGCTGGTGGAGCAGTGGGCCTGAGCAGGAGCTTAGGAAGCCCTGTCAATCAGTCAGGTACTTTGAGACATCGCATCGACACAATCCCTTCAGTCTAACCCTTTTCTGGTTACAGTTATGTTTCATCTTTGTAACATACTTTCATTAAATCATAACAATAAGTGATGAAACAGAACACTCACAACTCTGGAGAGGAAATTGCTTGTTTACATTTTCAAGTCAAGATTTCTTTTTTCTCAAACCCTGAATCTCCAGGTTAACTATACAGCTGTCAGTTTATGCTGTGGGTTGTGACCCCTTTGCAGGTCACATGACTCTTTCACAGGGATCATCTAAGACCATCAGAAAACAGATACTTACAATTTATAACTGTAACAAAATTACAGTTATGTAGTAGCAATAAAAATAATGTTATGGTTGGGGTCACCACAACATGAGGAACTGTATTGAAGGGTCGCAGCATTAGGGAGGTTGAGAACCACTGGTTTACATGGTGCTGTGCCAAGAGCTTGTAGCCACTGAGAAATAGAAGAGACTTTGGTACAATTTGTCTCTGCTGAAAGCCTAAAAGTTTTTTTTACTTTTAAAATGCCAGATAGTATTTTAGAATGTGAGTTTTTGATAGATTGCGGTTGTTGGGACTACGCCGTGTAAATTACTGTGAGGCTGGGGTGGGCTTCCATGTGCTATTTACATTGTCCTTTGGTTTTCCTTTCCTTTTAATTAATTGTCAGTTAACCTTGACCATAAACTGCATTTCCAGTACTCTTGGCTGGACCTATATCTTCTTTTAAAATGAAATTTATTTCAGGTGCAGCCATTATGGAAATCAGTACAGAGGTTTCCCAAAATAAAAATTAAAAAATAAAGGAGAACTACCAGACGACACAGTTAATGTACATACCCAAAAGGCCCCACATCCATTACAGAGACTTGAATATCTGTGTCTTCTGCTGTATTCACAACAGCGAGGAAATGGAATTAACTGTCCATCAGCAGATGAGTAGATGATGACAACATGGTACATAAACACAATGAGATTTTTATTCAATTGTAAAGGAAAATAAAGTTATTGACTGGTGATGTGGCTTTGGGGTGAAGTGCTGGTCATGCAAATTTGAGGGCCTGAGTTTGGATCTCCAAACCCATGTCAAGATAGACAGGGAAGCATATGTCTATAACCCCAGCACTCCTAGTACGTGAGAGAGTCGGAGATGGGTGAATCCCCATGGGGCGACTAGCCTGGCTTACTCAGAGGTAAATGGCAACCAACCTCAGCTCACACAAATTGGAAGGTGGGAGCCTACACCTTGAGTTGTATCTAATTTCTACATGTGTGTTAGCATGCATATACTTGTAGTCAAATGTGTGAACATGCACACACGTGTACATGTAATGAGAGAAAGGAAAATGAGATTATGGAATTTGTAGGAAAAAGAATGGAACTGGGAATATTACTTTGAGTAAGGTAAGCAAGGCTCAAAAAGGCAAATACCATGGGTTCTGTCTCATTCATAGATCCTAGCGTCTCACTTCATCTTTGTGCATTTTTAAGGGAATGAGTGTAGGTAGACAGCATAAAATTAGAAAGAGGTCCATGGTGGCGGGGGGTGGGGGAGATGGGGTTTTAAGGAGGGTGGGTGTTGAAAGGCTCAAAGGGAACCCTGGGAATTGAAGGGAACAAGTGGGGAGTGGAGGAGATGCATGTGTGGGGTGTGTGTGTGTGTGTGTGTGTGTGTGTGTGTGTGTGTGTGTGTGAACCAAAACAAAAGATGAATGCAGACGCCACAAGGAAACCTGTTACTTTGCTAACTAAAAAAGTAAAAGTTGATTTTAATTTCCTTCCTTTAAAATTACAGAACTCCGAGATCAAATTGTTTCTGTCCAAGAAGAAAAGAAGGTGTTAGCCATTGAGCTGGAAAATCTCAAGAGCAAACTGGTAGAGGTGACGGAGGAAGTAGGTACCTCAGGCCTGAGAGGCCAAGCCCTTGGCTTTTAAACTTACAGCTGGTTTGGGGCTGGCTAGGTTACAGACTTGCTGCTAGAAGGTAACTTTTGATACTAGCACCATGTTTCAACTTTCATTTCAACCCCCTCTCCCATTTCAATCATTCAGAAAAAGTACAGAGAGCAAGACCAGGGGCATGCATCACTCCCTAGCTTAGCCAATCAGACTGTCCGGCAGCACTTTGTCTGACAGGAAAGTTTGTAGGAATGGTGACTCCTGTTGCCCTGGTGAGGAAAGATGAGAATGGAGTTCAGGGGACAGCCAGCTTCATGGGGGATGGGCCACTGCTGTGTGTCCTTGTGGCAGAGAGGTGCAAGGGGCGGTTTGGAAGAACCCTTTTATCTTGAACTGCCTGTAAGTATGGGGCCGCTCAGTTATCTTCTGTTGGTGACAGGCTTCAAGGATCTGCCTCCACAACCTTGATTTAATTGATTGTGTAGTTCAGAGTTTCCCAACCAGTGTCTGCCAGCATTGCCGTAGCCCCCGGTGTCTTGAGTGGCCCATCAGTGAGCGACCTCGCCTGGTCAGCCCCCTTCCTGCGCAGCTGTCAACTCCTTGAGGGCTGTCCCACAGAAAGGTTGGGCAGCCGTGCCCTCCAGTCTCCCTACTCCAACTGTTCTTGTTTTGTTTCACCTGAACATGGTAATAATGGGGGATAGAGGGCAATCTTGGGAGAGATTTCTCTGTTGGCCTTGTATACCACTTACTAACACCAACCAAAGCAAAAAATGAGATTACTGTGAAGAGCAACCAGTTCATGCACTCTCCGGAAGTGCTGATGGACTTGAGGCTGTGTTCACGCCAATACTGGAGGAGAGGAGAAAGGAACACATTGTTACCACCTGCCCAGCCTCTTAAGGGTGTTACTAGAAGACAATTGGGGCTGTTTTTATTGTCGTCATTTCAAACATCTAGAAAGAATCAAGCAGCAGACAGCGACCTTGCACACATCTGTTCAGCTTACCTTGCAGGCAGCCAACACGGGCATGGTAAAATGCAGGGACCACCCTGCAGCAGCCTCTCCACTATGTGCCCAGCTCCCTAAGCAGCTGCTGTTCTGAACATGGTGTTTATCATTCCAGTGTGTGTCCTTACCTGCTTAGAGCAGTGCAGGGTATTTTGAGTGTTTTTAGAATCTGTAAGTATACCTGTCTTTTAAAATTCAGCATAATACATTTGAGATGTATCCACCTTGATCTGGGTAGCTTTGCACACAAAAAAAGAACAAAATAAAACAAAACAAAACTGCTATATGGTATTTTTTTCTACTAATTGGTGTTAAAGGTTACTTCAGAAATTTAAGTTTGGAAGAGAATATCACAGATACACTTTATTAGTCCAAAAGTCATCAAAGTTTAAAGTTACCTTTCAAAAAATGTTTACTATGTACTTTCTTTAAAGAAGTTTAAAACCCGAAATTGAGTATTTGCTGACCTGTTAAATGATAGGTGTGATTTGTGGATGATCACAACTTGGATTTTTGCATTAAAAATATGGATGGGAAATGTAAAATGGCTAGAATACTATCCTGTGTAGGGAGGGTCCAATGTCAATTTGAATGTGTAAATGAGCCATGCTCAGGGGTGGCTTGAAGTTCCACAAAAGAGCTTTAATGCTCTTGGTGGAGGAGCTGATGGGTGTTGCCACTTAACAGCGGAACTTCATATTGAAAGCAGAACAGCTATTTGAGGGTCCCATGTTGCCATATTCTTATTTACAATTTTGGGTGTTTTTTCTTCTCCACATCTTACATTTGTAGGTAAATAAAGTTAAACAAGAAAAAGCTGTTTTAAATTCAGAAGTTCTTGAGCAGAGGAAAGTCTTAGAAAAATGCAACAGAGGTATGTCTTTTCAGTCTTCATTTTCTTCAATGTATTTTGCTTGCATATATCTGGTGCTTCTTTACGCCTGTGCCTAGAGTTGATGTTTTTCCCAGACTGTGTTTTGCTTGGCACTGACTCTTTTTATATCTATTATTTCATTACTGGGGACATTTAAAAGGAATTTCTACTAGGCATGAGGGCACATACCTTTAATCCCAGCACTTGGGTAGTAGAAGCAGGTGGATCTCTTGTGAGGCCAGCCAGGGCTATACAGTGAGACCTTATCTCAAAAAAAAAAAAAAAATTGGGAGTACCAGGGTGTTCTTGTAATCCTAGCACTGGAGAAATAAGAGACAGAAGGGTCCCTGAGTAAGCCTGACGAGTAGATGTGTGTCTGAGTCAATGAGACCCTTTCTCAAAAATAATAGGTAAGTAGGTAGGTAGATGGATGGATGGATGGATGGATGATAGGTATGGATAGCAATCAAGAAAGATACCCAAAGTTGACCCCCAGTTCCCACATACATACACAAATTACATGCACAAGTGCACACACTACACACATTGCATTAAAAAGTTAAATAAAAGCTGTTTCCCTTGAGGGAGTTGGAACTAACTAACTCATTTTGAAACTTCAAACCCATACACTTCTGTCCTATGTGTATTGTGGGACCATAACCGTTTTTGCTCACCCCCTTAGCATTTATAGGATTGATGGGCTAGTTAATAAATGTGAATCTAGGAGAGATTGAGAAAGCTGCATAAACATGTAAACATTTTAAATTAGAGGATATAGAAAATGGGCCAGTGGGAAAATGAGCATCAATATTAATATACCAGTAAGGTGTGGTGGCATGCACTTTAAATCCCAGCACTGTGGAGTCAGAGGCAAGTGGATCTCTGTGAGTTTTGAGGACAGTCTGGTCTACATAGTGAGTTCCAGGCCAGACAGGGCTACATATTAAAACTCTGTTTAAAAAAAGATTGGCATGCCAAGTATCTCCTTGCTCTGGGGTCTTGCATAATTCCTCTTTGTGTCTGAAATATGATTCCAAGCCTCTAGTGACCCACACAGTTATGGATTCATAACCATTTAGATGAGTTACATAAAAACAAATCTAGTGATGAGGAGAATGGAACCCGGCCTATTCAGGGAGATGTTTCTGATGGCTACTTAAAAAGAAAATGCCATGTTCTTTGGTCAGCATCTCACTGTCAAACATGGCATTGGTCTCATGGCACAGCTTCTTATGTTACAGTTTAGTACAGGAGTGATACTGAAGTGTAGCTCTACAAAACTCACTCGACGGAGAAGACTGTGAGGGCTCTGTCAGTCTGTTTTTATTGTTGTTGCTATCATGAACTGCACAAGGCTGGAAAATAAAATGAATATAGATTCAGATATTATCCAAGAGAATGACCTCATCATCTGCTTGTCTCTGGGAAGGCCTCCTTGATGGGGTTAAACCAGCAATGGCATCACCATCATGGTGGGAGTGTGAGATGTGAGGGAGAGGTCACATGACAAGAGAGGGACTGGACCGGTCCTTTTTTTCATTGTAACCCGCTCTAGTGAGAACTGACTTCCTCATGAGATCAGCATTAATTCCCTCCCAGGCAGCACCTGCATAGACCTACTACTACCTGGCAGTAAGTCCCTCTCTTAAAGTCCCTCCACCTCTTAATGCTACCATACTGGGGATCAGACTGGCGCATGTGCTTCTTTGGAGGCCACACCCCATCCAGACAACAACAGCAGAGGATTGACATGTTCCTTGTTCTCCCTCGACCTGTCCCCAAGGCACTCAGTTTCCTAGTTCAGGAGACAGGACATGGACAGGACTTTCCACACTGCCCTTAGCTTTTGAAGACAAGACCTGGCAGCTAAGCATGGGAGATGGATAAGATGGTCCCACTTCAGTGTATAACTTGAATTCTCTGTGTACTCTGTAGAAACAGGAGTTCACCACATGGCTCTTGCCTTCAGGAAGCCCCCTGTCTAGAAAGAAATGAGGATACATGAACATAACACCAGGACCAGACTAGTTCCTTTCAGAATCCAAGTCAAAGGGACCTAGACACGGGAAAATTAACTTTTTATTATAGTGTTCTGGACAGAAGAAGAGAGCTGATCGTCCTGCCCAGGGCTTCAGATACTCATGGTCTTCATTGTTCTCATTGTGAAATTTCTTTTTTTAAATAGGTTTGAAAGTCATTTAGTCCTCAGGGACCTATAATTCCCGGCACAAACCACCACTTACATTACTTTACTTGAGTTAGACTATTCTGCTTCTGTCTGAGGAGGCAGTAGTTTACGGAGAACAGAGTTTGAAATTCTATGTCATTACACAGCAAACCCATCCTTAGTCAGTTAGGATTGAAGTGCCCCGTGGAACAGAGTGTGAAAGCAGCCATTAAGAGTGTCTTGGCGGGAGTTTATTGATATGACTCAGCTCAGAGCCGGGCTCTTCAGCAGCAGTCTGCCTGCATTGTGCCCAGTTCCTAATGGCGTCACGGCTCCCAGCACCCTGCCCACATCATTATTTAACAAAGTAGGCCACATAATGTCGAAAGCAGCAAAGACTGCATGCTGATTTATTTGACAGGAACTTTTCTATAGTAATTCTTTTTTGGGGGGCAGGGGGGCAGGGTCTCACTACTTGACTGGCATTTTGCATATATCTGTTGACCTGTCATGTGTGCCCTGCCCTGTGAAATGCCTGTGATGTGTTTTTTGTCTTTGGTCTATAAAAGACAGAAATGAGGGGGCTTTTGTCTTCTTGCAGAGGACCCAGGTTCAGTCCCCAGCACCCACATGGTGACCCATTACTCCACTTCCAGGGGATCCGACACCTTCTGACCTCAGTGAACACCAGGCATCCCTGTGGCACAGATAGACATGCAGGCAACACATTTATACACATAAAATAAAATTTAAAACATCAGAAATGCATTCATTTTGCACTCACTTTCACAGTATGTTTATTTGAAAACTTACATCTTTCCTTATATTTGCTTTCACAATATGATTTTAATGTCAGGGTAGTATTTCTTGTGGTGTATTTTACCGATCCTTTGGTATTTCGCCAGCAGTACCAAGAACATGCTTGCAACCCCATCTCTGCCCTCCTGACTTGCTCTTTTAGGATGGGCATTAATCGTTGAGTCTAGGGGTGTGAATGGTTTTAGATTTTCCATCCACATTTCTAAACTGCCCTCCATAAAGCTCATCACTCCACACCAGCCAGGAATAGCTGAGGTCATCCACGTGCGCGTGAAGGATTGCTGGTGGCTTCCACAGACTGTGGTCTCTGCTCTTTTCTTTGTCTGCTTCAGTGTCCATGCTGGCAGTTGAAGAGTATGAGGAGCTACAGGTGAACCTGGAACTGGAGAAAGATCTTCGCAAGAAAGCAGAGTCATTTGCACAAGAGGTGGGTATGCTGCAGAAACCGGGTGACTTACAGAACACCGATGGGCCAAAAAAGTTGAACCAGTCAGATAAGAAGGTAATAAGTCCCAGTGTTCGAAGCAATGTAGGTGAGTCGTTTACAGTAGTTATTATATCGTTTGTTAGGACATAGAAGAGAGACATTGGACATTTCCCACCACAGGTGACAGATGTCTAAGGAGATGGAGATGTGGTGACAGAGATTTAAGTATTATATCATATCTCAGATTTCCATGGCGTACCCCGTAAACATGTACAATTATGCATCAAATGAAAATTTTAGAAAATGTTTGAATAGAACTTAGCGATTTTAAATGAAGCATCCTCTGGCTAGGTGGGAGCTGCATCATGGCATTAGATTTTAGAAGTTAGAGGAGAAGACATGGGGGGAGAGTCTTCCATGTCTGTCACTGTACACAACCCCAGAGCTGTCCTCACCTTCTTAAGGCTTCCAATATATGTAAAATAGATGTCCATGTAAATGGAATCAGGGAGATTTTGGAATGCAATGGAACATGTGTGTGTGTGTGTGTGTGTGTGTGTGTGTGTGTGTGTGTGTGTGTGTGCGCGCGCCCGCGCGCGCTCGCGCACATATGCACAAATATAGAGGGTAGGAATCAACATCTGGGATCTTCCTCAGTCACTGAGGGTCTCTGACTAGTATAGGATTGCTTGTATGGTAGGACAGCTGGCCAACGAGTCCCAGGAATCCACTTGCCTCTGCTTTTCCAAAACAGAATAATTTTTAAAAGCATTGCAGTCCAGGGAAAAGAATTTCCATGGAGAGACCTATAACGTGGTGACTAGCCAGCTCAAGTGCAGAATGTCTATACATTTCAGTTAGCCTTGAGAATCCAGGCTCTGTCTCAGTGTCATCTCAGATGACAGTGTCATAGTATCTGCCTTTCTCTCCTGGCCATCGTCTGGTGCTCTCATTATATGAGCTGATTCTTTCATCGCTAATGGAACATTGCCATGTTGTACACCCATTATCTCAGCCACTCACTGGTGTAATGATTTCCCTCTCGGGTCAAAGATAAGCTTGGAGCTGCTCTGGTTCCACCTGACCTTGTTGACTGCGAGCATTGGGTATTCCATGGCTCTGGAGCTGGTTTCCAGGGGAATGACCTGCCACCAGGTAGCTGAACTCAAACATCGAGCTTCATTCAGCAAGATCTCAGTCTCTATTGGAATTTTGAGCCTCAGTGTAAAGAACCTTGTGTTGAGGGAGGAAGCTAAGCATCTTAAAGTGTTACAGGAAGAGGTACCCAAGATGGAGAAAGAAGACAGGATGATGCAAGAATGACATTCAAAAATCAGATTATGTTTCTATGCAGGATTTTTTTTTTTTGCTTTGTTTGTTTTGTTTTGTTTTGTTTTGTGTGTTTGTGCCTAAGCATAGCCGGGCTAACATTGACCTCCACAGAAGGTTAATCTAGGTTCATCTGATTTGAAGTATTGTGATTCATTTTATTCAGAGAGTTTGATGAAAGCTGAATAAATATTGTTCTCTGTTGACTTGTAAGAAAGAAAAATTGAAGTGTGTCAGAGCCTTGTAGAACAAAAGCTGTGTGGTTATAAATGAGGCAGGTAAATTGATGGGGGAGGGCAGGTAGAGACGATACGGAAAATTGAGTTGTGAAGCTGAGAAGGCTGATTGAGTATGACCTGAATGGCAGGGTCTTATTGAGACATTTCCAGTTTTTCACATGTTTTTTGTACAATAATGCTAGAATACAAAGCAGCTCAGAGAAAAACTTGGAGGCTTCACAGTGGCAGAGAAGACAGGAGAGGGGAGGTTCTGGTAGGAAAGCATGCAGGTGGACGATCCCCTCAGGTTCACCTGGCGGGCCTGGAACTCTAACACTGTGGGGACAGCACGGGCACTATGCCACGCTAGCGCAAGGCGGAGAAACAGGCCTGGGAGGCTTCTGGGAAGCAACATAAATAGGTGTAGCAGTGTCGGTGTTGAGATTTAAACTCTGTCCTGGCGAGAAGGGAACCTCAGGCTTTTGACACATGACTGCTGCCAAAGGCGTGAGATTTGTTTCCCAGGAGGCCCAATGCTGCGTGTTCTGGGGAATGTGCCCAGCACCAGATTGATAGTGTATGATGGTTGAAAAAGAAAATGAGGGGCTTGTTGTCCACAGTCTTAGAAATAAACATCCAAGTTTACTTGCTTTACATATTTCATTGTAACAGCAATTTGTGTACTTAAAAAAATTTGTAAATACATAAATCAGAAACTGAGACCATTCCTTCCTCTTACTCATACTAGTTTATTTAAAACAAAACAAAGCCTGTTCCCAAACAGGAGGAGTCAGTTGCCTCCAGAACTGTTTTTACATTTTTTAAAAAAATTTTACTTACTTATGGTGTGTGTATATGATTTTTGAGAGTGTGTGTGTGTGTGTGTGTGTGTGTGTGTGTGTTCATGTGTTTTCTCTCCTTCCACTTTCATGGGTTCCAGAGATTGAACTCAGGTCTTCAGGCTTATGCAGCAAGTGCCTTTACTCACTTCTGAACTATCTTGCCAACCATATTTTAAAGTGATTGATTCTCTTATGTGTAGCAGGAATCTTAAAGAGTCCTATTAATAAAATCAAACCCAAGCCAGGTATTGGGGTGAACACTGGAAGGTCAGAGAGACAGAACAAGCCACAGCCAACCTCACCTCGCCAACTTCTCAGCTGATCTTATTTCCGCAGACTGGAAGTCTCTGTGTCCTCATATCCGAATGGCTCTCAGCTGAACTATGCTGCTAGAAGCCTGAAAGCTTAACCAGCCAAATGCTTCTAGTTTCAGGTCCTCACGCCTTATAAACCTTTCTGCTATCTACCATCAGTCCCTGTGATTAAGGGCTCGCTTTCTGGGATTAAAGGCGTGAGTCACCATGCTTGTCTGTATCCTTGAACACATGGATTTCTGCCTCTGGAATGCTAGGATTAAAGGCGTGTGCTACCACTGCCTAACTTCTGTTTAATATTGTGGCTGTTCTGTCTCTGACCCAGATAAGTTTATTAGGGTGCACAATATTTTGGGGAACACAATACCACCACACTTATGCTTTTCAATGTGTTATTCTTGGTTTTCCTTCCTGAATAATTTGGACAATGTTGGAATATTGCTTTGAATTCTTTCTTAACATAAGATTTTTATTCTCACTCTCATTCTTCAAAAAGACGTATGAGATTTCTCAGAAATTCTGATACCTGTGGTGTTCTTCCTCCAATAAGAGACCAACTTTCTGACTCTGAGTCATTCTTGCCATAGCAAAGCCAAAACTCATTAGTGTTTGGTGACTAAATGTCCTAGAAGAGGACACACTCAGGAGTTTTGAAGTTTAGCACTTTGAAGTTTGGGGAAGATAGTATGATTACTACCCCTCCCCCTAATTCCTCTAGGTGTTCCTTTTCTTTTTCTTTTCTTTTTTCTCTTCTTGTAGATAATCCCATGTAGCCTGGACTGGCTCCTGATTTGATATGTAGCCGATGATAACCCTGAATTCCTGCTCTTCCCGTCTCTGCCTCCCTGAGTTCTGGGATTAAAGGCATGTAATTACACCGGTATTTGTGATGCTGGGTGTTGAGTCCAGGTGATATGTAGACTAGACAAGCACTCTAACTGGACCAATAGTGTTTGGGAGTGTCACGGAGGTTCGGAGAAAGAAAGTCACACTAGGAAAATGTAGTATTTTTGCTTGTTTGTCTTCAAAGTGCCACAGTTGAGGTACTTTGTACTCAGTGTTGAGCAAGGTTTCCAGAATGTTTCTCTTTCCCAGAGAATCACAGAGTGAGGACGGAGCAGTGCCTCTGTGTTCCCGGGGGAGTGGGTGGCAGGGAGTGGGGTCCCCACTTGATTTCCCTGCTCTTTGCCAGGAACACATGCAGTGAAAAGAAGCCTGCAACTTTGCTTCAGCTGTGGTTAGCTGCCCTCTGTGGTGACTCCTGAGGGGCTAAGGTGTTGGAGGGAGCCTGGCTAGTTAAGTTTTAATAGAGAAAAAAAATGTGTCAAAATTATTGTAATAATAATAATAACCAAAATAATTCATTTCTGCTAGGCACTGCTCAAAAATTCAAGACACTGTGCTGAATCATTGATTATCCCCTGTTGGTTGGAGCCCGAGTCTCCTGGGTAGAATGCCTTGGCTTGTGCACATTTGGCTGTCTCTGTGCCTATAACGCTTACAGAGAGGAGGTGACGCTGAAGGAGTATTCCATGCACTAGGCAAAATTGTGTTTCACGTTTTCAACTCTCAGAGTATTTGACTTCAGTTCCCAGCACCCACATCAGGTAGCTAACAACCACCAGTGACTTTAGCTCCAGGGAAATTTGTCACCCTTTTCTGGCCTGTGCAGGTACCCCCATACACATATACACGCACACATAGAGATGTACTTGTACACATAAATAATAAGAAATCTTTAAAAAAAAATAGTGTGTTTTACCTGTTTGATCTGGTGGTCTTAATTTTGCACAACATTGTAGTAACTTGGTAGACTTTTCACAAATCCTGCACAGGAAAAGAATGAAAACTCAGCCATTTTGTGTGTGTGTGTGTGTGTGTGTGTGTGTGTGTGAGCACATCTGTGTGCAGTGCATATGTGTTTGGAGACCAGAGGTCAACACTGGGTGTCTTTCTCACTCTGCATCTTATTTTTGGATAGGGACTCTCACTGAACCTGAACTCACTGATTGGCTAGGCTGACTAGCCACCAAGCTGCAGGAGTTCATCTCCCATCTCTCCCTCCAGAGCCACCATTAGAGATGTGTGAGGCCCTGAGGCTGTGCCCAGCTTTTCCATGTATATTAGGACCCAAACTCAGGTTCTCTGCTTATGTAGCTGCCGCTCCCAGACTGAGTCATCCCCCTAACCCTCTTCTAGCCACTTTTTTCTCCTCCTAGGAAGATATACTGGGAAGAAAACATGAGTTTATTTGTATTATATATTCACGGAGAGTTTAACTGACTGGGACTAACTTACAGGCTGTAAATCCCTGAAGTTCCGGTCTTTGCACATGAAGGTTTGCAGGAATTTTATTTTTGTCCTGCGTTACATTTCCTGACATTTTGTTACATTGCAGATGAAGTTGTATATATGCTGCACAGTAAACCATCTCACTGTGCACATCTTAGTTAAACTACAGTGTCGTGTAAGAAGCCATTAAGATCCTGACAATGTAAAGCATTGCTGTTCAGAGACTTCAGAGTTTGTGAAATAGCTCATGTTTGAGACTGCCCACCAGTCATCTTGGTATGGTGAAGAGAAAGTAAATAACAGACAAATAGAAAATAATTCTGCTGTCAATTATGTCAACATGGGAGAATTAGCCGAGTCGCATTCATAAACAGCTCGATGAAGTGTTCAATACATGTTAGTACAGCCTCCCTCCCTCCTGAATGTTTCTCACTGGAGGAAACTAACGTAGGTCTAATAGGAGCAGAGGTCAGGCAATGAGTGTAAGTTCTGGTCTTGATGCCCATGTGCCCTCAGGGAAGTCACTCGTTCTCTGAGCCTCTGCTTCCTTATCAGGAAAATGTGTTGGTATCTATTTGACAGTGTTGTTCTGAGTGTTGAAAGATATCTGCACATAGAGTGATAGCCATCATACTGTTCAGTGGTTAGTGAAGGCTACCTCGTCACAGTAGGAAGTTAGCTCATAGGCTATACGGGTGTACGTAAGGACAAAAGGAAAGCATAGGTGTCTGGCACACGGTATGTTACTGACACACACTTGTCACTATTAGTGCCAATGCATTTTAAAGCAGTAAGGGAACATTTAAAAATGAGCTATAGAACTCGATTACTGTATCTACTCCTTGCTTAGAGTGGTGATTTAGGTACTGAAGCTGGTGTGAAGTTGGGAATTGTATCATGATGATGTCTGCTCCAGGAGCTCCTACTTCAGGGATTTTCTGGTGTCAGTGACTCACTGCATTCGAGCTGCACCAGGATCTGCATGCGCTGGGCTGTGTACACATGTTTGTCATTAACTTTTGCAGATGTTCATTGAACAAAACAAGCTGAAGAGACAAAGCCACCTTCTGCTGCAGAGTGCCCTTCCCGATCAGCAGCTGTTGAAAGCTCTAGACGAAAACTCAAAACTCATCCAGCAGCTTGAAGAAGAGAGGATCCAGCATCAGCAAAAGGTAACTGACTTCATTCTGGAGGTGTGGACATACACACATGCAGACATACACACATACACACACATAAATGGATGTATACGTATGTACATACACAGCCACATCACATACACACATACACATGTACACATACAGACACACGCATGCACATACACCACACGTACACACACACCACACATACACATGCACATGTACAGTCAATGTGCAATCATACATTAAAACAGGAGGTGCTAGTGTGTCTTTCTAGAGTTCCATATTTTGCCTTGCTTACTAAGTCTTAAATATCTTTGAGAAAACAATAGCTTCCAAGTGAATTTAATGTGCTGTTCAGCTAAAATTCATAGCACACTGTCATGGAGTCTTTAAAATGATCGTGAAGTTAATCGAATAATGAGGCTGGAGAAGCAAGGGAAAGGATAGGACTCAGAGTGTATTGGGCAGTTCCTAGTCTTGAAGTCTGTTTGGGAAGGTACGGTTTTCAGAGACGGACTACTCATAGGAGAGTGTATGGGTCTTGCAGAGCTTCTTGGGGAACATAGGGCCTTATTCTGAGAGGGAGGGAAAGAAAAACCTGTCATTAGTAATTGCTTTCTTAGTTAGTTTCTGATTGTGCAGGCTCGTGTAGGTATCTGTAGTAAAGGACTCCGTAGCATTTTATTCAATTTGCAGGAGTAGAACTCTTCAGGTCAACACGGCCCAGGTCCCTCTGTGTCAGGCAGAGAGGCCTGTCCTTGCGGTGGGGGAGAGAATATGGGAGAAGGGAGGATGTGGGAGAAGGACTTGCAGAGGCCACTTCAGAATGGTGAAGTCAGTGTGTGTGGGTCCTCATGGCAGACCTCGTTCATGAGGAAAGGCTGTTAGCTGCTACTGACTTTTACCTGTCAGCATCTCAGAGCAAAGGTACCAATGCATAATCCTCTCCACTTCTGCATCTAGCAGCGAGGTCAAGCTGGGCTTCTGTTTCCTCAGTGGGAAGTGTTGGCAGATATACAGAAAGCCTCTGTTCCTCAAGGCCAAAGGTGAAGAATTTCTTTTTCTGCACCCACATGCAGGAATCGCCTTTTCAGAAAGAGTGTGTGTGTGTGTATGTGTGTGTGTGTGTGTGTCTGTCTGTCTGTCTGTCTGTCTGTCTGTGGTATCTGTGTGTGTGTTTAGCTTGTGTTAAAATTTAACTTTTGGTCCTGAGAAGACAAACTACATTTGTTAACTTGGTTAGTAGATACTACATGCTCACTGAATTGAATTGGACTCTAGGATTGAGTTATTTTCTATGTTCCTGTTTGGTAAAGGAGCAGAGGTCATTGTGGATGAAACTGTAGCAATTACTAGTTCTATAGGTTTTATCCTGCCCTAATCATTTATTCTGAGTACTCTCTACCATGTGTGGTGTAAAAATACATCCTACTTGAACACAAATTCCCTCATAGATTCATTACCTTTTAAAACACAGATATTTTGCTTTTGCGTGTATAAAATAATGTATGTTCCTTATAGTAAATACACATTTTGTTTGAAATGTAAAAGGAGTAAAGAAAATTAAGATCACCTGAGAATCTAAGATGTATAGTTTTGGGCAGCTCAAAACTTTACATAAATACATGGTTTTATAACGTATATGGTTTGTTTAGATGGAGCAATGTGGTGTATGGCCTTCTTTAACCTTTCAGTTGGTAATATATCTTCTAACCCCTAAATATGTATTGAACTTTGTGGGTTTTTTATGTTGTTGTTGTTTTTAGTTTAGTTTAGTTTTGCTTCGTTCTGTTTTTTGAGACAGGGTTTCACTGTGTATCTCTGGCAGTCCTGGAACTCACTGTGTAGGCCAGGCTGGCCTCAAACTCAGAGATCCACCCGCCTCTGCCTCCCAAGTGCTGGAATCAAAGGCCTGCTTCACCAACGCCAACTGAATTATACGGTTTTATATGACTGTATAGTGTTTTCTTATAGTTTGTGAAAGAATTATGCTGGTGGATGTTGAGGTTATTCTTAGGTTTTCAAAAATGTCTTAGGGATGTGTTTTCACATTGACCTGAGTCTCACCATTGTTGGCTGGCTAGTTTTGGGTGCTATGGATTGAATCCAGGACCCTGCATGTACTAAGCAAGCATTTGAACACTGAGTCACAAATACATAATAGTACTAATGCTGGGACTGGAGAGATGCCTCAGTTAAGAACTGCTGCTCTTTCAAAGGACCCAGAGCACCCTCATGGCTGCTTACAACTGTCTGTAACTCCAGTTACAGGGGAATCTGTTGCCCTCTTCTGGCCTCCAAGGAAACTGCATACATGTGGAACACACACCTATGCAGTCAAACACATAAAAAATATCTTTAAAAAAGTGCCATCACTGACCCTCCCCCATGGGTCCCAGCAGTCTTTTAAAAATATCATCAAAAATTTTTGGAAAAGGATATAGAAATAATGTGTCTGTTTTAAAATAAGTTTTAGATATTATTTTATCCCCCACCCCCTTTTCATCAACAAGGGGAAGCGTCAGCCCTATTCATGCTGCATAAAACTTACAGGTCAAAGAGTTAGAGGAGCAGCTGGAGAACGAAGCGCTCCACAAGGAGATCCATAACCTGAGACAGCAGCTGGAACTCCTGGAAGAGGACAAGAGAGAGCTGGAGCAGAAATACCAGAGCTCGGAGGAGAAGGCGAGGAATCTGAAGCATTCTGGTGAGAGCTGAGTCAGCTCCTGTGCCCACTCTCATGCCCACAACATAGTCTGTCCTGCAGCTGGTTCTGAGTGTTACAGGGGTGGCGGGGAGGGGTGGTGGTAGATGACGACAAACTTGTGTGTGTGTGTGTGTGTGTGTGTGCGCGTGTGTGTGTGCGCATGTATATGTGAACACTAGAGGTCAACTTCAGGAGCTGCCCACTGTGTTTATTTTTTAGGTATTTATTTTTTATGTATATGAGCGTTTTACCTGCATGCATGTCTGTGCACTATGTATATGCCTGGTGCCTATGGAAGCCAGAAGAGACGTCAGAATCCATGAACTGGAATTATGGACAGCTCTAAATCACCGTGTTGGTGCTGGGAGCTGAACCTGGGTCCTCCATAAGAGCAGCAAGTGGTTTAGTCCCTGAGCCATCTCTCCAGCATGCAATCTTGTTTTCCTGTTTTTTGGTTGGTTGGCTTTATTTTTTAGGATACGATGTCTCTCACTAGGGTCTGGGGCTCGCCAGTAAACCCAGCTTGCTGACCAGGGAGTCCCACAGACCCACCCCCCTGCACTGTCACAGCGCCAGGATTGCAAGCATAGCCCACCACACCCAGCTCTTCACGGGTTCTGGGGAGTCGAGTGCAAGTCCAAGTGCTTGCTGGTACAGTGAGTGGACCCCTGACTGAGGGATCTCCCCAGCCCACAGACTTGCTTTCTAAATTTTTTTCATTTCTAACTATCGCAGTTCAGCAGAGCAGTGTCATCAAGCAAGTCACAAGTATTGCAACTTTAACAAAAAGAAATTAATGTAGAGTCTCTGGGCTTCCTGCATAGAACCAAGGCCCAGTGGTGCCGTTAGCATAGAAGACCCAAATGGTCAACATCGCCGCGCCTTTAGCAAGGATTGCTCACAAAGCACTTACTTTACTCTGTTCATTTTGTAGGACTTTTTCAGAAATAATTAAACTCTCTTTTCTTTTCTTTTTTTCCTTTCTTTAAATAATACCCTGGTCTTTGGTATTTGTATCCCCTTCATCTTTGGGGTTTAATTATACATATGAAACATTACTTTCTGTGCCACACCTAACAATGAAATGGGCAACAATATATATATTAAATGGGAAAACTTTTAAAACACCGGGGATTCTGGAGTCAAGGGATTTATTCATTCAGCACTGGAAGGCCCACAAAAATGTAGGAGCTGGATTACTACACAGTTGTAAGTCTCTGAGAATGCGGGTAATTTACCATGGGTACATTTTTCTTTATCACAGCCTCAATATTCACTTCAGATATTTTCCATTAATATATAATAGAATTTTGAAATCTGTGCGGAAGAATCATGGAGGCTTTATTTCTGAAACATTCAATGCTTTTTAAAAATTTACAATGAAAAGTGATCACAATTTATTTTAAAAAAATCAATCAAAAATTAAGAAAATTTCAACTCTTTTTAGTAACTGTCAGAGTAGCCTATAGGCAAAGCCATCTTTATAGTAAATGGAAGGGGCAGACACTGCAGACATCTGCAATTCTAGTTTGAACTGATTTATTTAGAATCTGCGATGTTGGCAGTTCTGTCATGGAGCCCAATGAGAAACACAGAAGAAGGGCTGGAGTGATGTTTCAGGGGTTAAGCGTACTTGCTGCTCCCACAGAGGATGAGGGCTTGATTCCCAGCACCCACATGTTGCCTCACAACTACCTAGGGGGTCTTATACCCCCTTTTGACCTCCGCAGGCACTGTATCCATGTGGTGAACATGCATACATGAAAGCAAAATACTCATATAATCAAATAAAATAAGTAAATCTGAAAAAAGAAATATAGAAGAAAAGAATCGTGCATTTTTATTGGGTATGGTGGCACATGAATGTTATCCCTCTTGGGAGGCTTAGGGTTAGGTTAGGGTCAGGGTTCTCTAAAGAAACAGGACTGATAAAAAGAACATATATAAAGGATTTATTATGAGATTTATTAATCTGGATTATAGGCTGTGGTCCAGATAATCTAACAGTGACTATTTCTCTACAGAAAGGTCAAGAATCTTAGTTGTTTAGCCCATAAGCCTGGAGGTCTCAGCAGTTCCAATCTGGTGCTGGGGTCTAGGAGAATTCCTACAGAGCTTCTGGTCTTTAGGCCGTATTAGAAGCTTAAGAACTGGGTTCTAACTCCAGCGAAGGAATGCTTTAGCATCAGGAGAGATGAACCTGCCAGTGAGAATAGGGCAAAGAGCAAACAACCAAGCTTCCTTCTTCCGTGTCCTTTTTCTTGGCCTGCCTCCCATATCAAATAATCTTGATGTTGACCATTGACCGCGCACACACACACACACACCCCCACCCACCATGTATCTGTCATGAAAGATCTCCAGATCCCTTTGGAGAGTATGGTGCAGAGTCCTAGCCCACACTGCCTATTTTAGGATTGAGGGGTAAAGCATGCCTAGTGATAACAGAGCAAGTGACCTGAATGCTTAGTCTTTATAACCATCACTTATTAGGCCATAATATATATTTCTTCCTTTTTGGGGTGCCAGGGATCAAACCCAGGGCTTTGTGCTTGCTAGGGAAGAGCTCTAGAATAGAGCTGTACCTCCAGCACTACAACACAAGCTTAAATTGAGCTCCTTGGTGTCAAGAACTGCTGTGCCCTAGCTCTGTGCATGGCTGTGCCCTAGCTCTGTGCATGGCTGTGCCCTAACTCTGTGCATGACTGTGCCCTAGCTCTGTGCATGGCTGTGCCCTAACTCTGTGCATGACTGTGCCCTAACTCTGTGCATGGCTGTGCCCTAACTCTGATGGCTGTGCCCTAGCTCTGTGCATGGCTGTGCCCTAACTCTGATGGCTGTGCCCTAGCTCTGTGCATAGGTCCACTCACATTGCTGGTGTCTAATAAATGCCCATCTTATTGTGACTTGAATGAATAAATGACATTTCTTTAGAAGAGCAAGAGGTTTGTTAAGTTATGGGCATTTAGGAATGTGAATCTAGTTAAAACTCTAGTATTTGCTGGTTTTGAAGGAAATGAAGCGTAGGAGAGAAGAATGCAATTATTAAAATGTGTTGCAAATGTCATCTTTAAAAACAGCCCTCAGTCCACACACTTTCAAAGTCAAGCATGAAGAATTTCTGGGTGTTTGAGAGTGAACTACAGTTGTTAAAATATTCCTTCAGCCTGTTCAATTCTTATTCCCCTCACATTAGCTACGTCCTTTTGTCTACATGGGAAATAATGGCAGTGTACTTTAACAGATGCAGGCCCAGCTATGGTGTTAGTGATGGGCTAGCTGACAGAAAGTCTGCCGTTTCCTCTGGAAATGTCTAAGTGCCCCAGTCTTCATCTGAGAGGCTGTGTTTTTCTGTTCTGTGAGCACTGTGTAGTGGTTTATCTCAGGTCTCTCTGAACCCTTGTTCCCTGTACAGTGGACGAACTCCAGAAGCGAGTGAACCAGTCGGAGAACTCAGTGCCTCCTCCACCTCCTCCTCCCCCACCTCTCCCCCCTCCGCCACCCAATCCAATCCGGTAAGTACCATCAAGGCACTTTCCTGCTACCTGCAACTTCCTTGTCTGTGACCCTGCTGGTCACACTAGTCTTTTTTTTTTTTTCCTCTGAGACAGAGTCTCATGTATCCCAGGCTAGCCTTGAACTCACTCTGTAGCTGATGATGACCCCCAATCTGATCCTCTGCTGGGATTATAGACATGCCACCATGTAGCAGGAATCTTAAAAGTTCTTATTAATAAAATCAAACCTGAGGCCAGTTATTGGGGTGAATGCTGGAAGATCAGAGAAGCAGAACAAGCCACAGCTACCTCACCTCACCAATTCCTCAGCTGATCCTGTTTCCTCAGACTGCAAGCTTCTGAGTCCTCATATCCGAATGGCTCTCAGCTGAACTGCTGCGCAAAAGCCTAAAAGCTTAACCAGCCAAAAGCTTCAAGTTCCTGGTCTTCATGCCTTATATATCTTTCTGCTTTTTGCCATCACTCCCTGGGATTAAAGGCTCACTTTCTGGGATTAAAGGCGTGTGCTACCACTGCCTAACCTCTATGTTTAATATTGTGGCTGTTCTGTCTCTGACCCCAGATAAGTTTATTAGAGTGCACAATATTTTGGGGAACACAATACCACCACACCACCAGGCCCAGTTTCTGCAGTGCCGGGAATCAAGCTCAGGGCTTCATGCATGCTAGGCAAGCACTCCACCAACTGTGCTACATCCTCAGAGGGACAGTAAAAAGCAGAAAAGAATATTTCCTAAAGACAATGTTTCCCACTTCTTGTATATTCTTGGTTTTAAATCATCTTTCCAGGAAATCTCCACAGCCCACGTGTCCTTTTGTAGAACTTGGATTCTGTGGCAATGTTCCAAACTCAAAGAACTAGACATTTATCAGATACTTCTCATTTTAAAATTCCACGCCTAGCACTAGAATTTCCTTCACCCATGAGACCAAGGAATTTTAAGAGTCTCCAAAGGGTATTATTACTCTTTTCCCCTCAGTGATTTGAATTTGGAGGTTCTAGCTTACTCATTTTTTACAAGACCTAAGTTAAAACTTATATCTACTAATTGCTATAAACTAGTAATTAATCTAAAAGTACTAAATGTTTTTTATCCCCGATCCTTATAGTTAAGCCTTTTGTAATTCTGAGAGTAGATCCTTCCAGAAGAACATCACTGTTTAGGCCTTGGGGAAGGAATCCTATGTGCAGGCAGAAACCCTCTGTTTCTGAAGCCTGGCTAGTCTGTCATCATTGCCTCTCTCCGACATACATTCTAGAGAGATTTTGCCTTCTTTGTGAGTCTATCCACTGCCATCCAGAATTAGAGAAGTCAGGCTACTTATTTTGATGACTGCCTACCTCCTCATGATGTTAGCTGCCTTTGAATAATTTATTCTTGAACAAATGGCATTTAAACTTTTGCTGGATGTTTTAGCTTTCATTAACTCATGTGATTTGTTTAATCCTTTCACACAGAGAAGCCCTTTATTCCCGCTTTGCACCTTAGCTGATCCAGCTGAATAGAATGTGTAGCGTGTTCCTCCCACACGACTATGGAAATGGGACTTGGCTTTTGAAAAAGAGTCTCATTACTTTGCCTTGCCGAGTTGGGCATGACATAATCTACTTTAAGCCATTGAAGTAGTTGAGGTTAAATAATCTTTACAGGTGATGGAGTCCAAGAGCCAATGAAAGAATTTCAGGTATTTTAAACTCTCTCTCCTGGGTAGCTAAGTCTGTAGGAGATATTCCAAAGGTGACATTTAAAATGGGAAATGCGTCACTTTGATCTTTCTCTTAGGTCTAGAATTTTGAGCTGATAAGAAAGGTCACTTCTATGAGAAGGGAGAACTATTAAAAAGCAATTACAGTCTTGCTGTCGGCCTTTGATTTTTAGCCTTAGAAATGCTGAGAGCCCCTAGAATTTAAAGTATAATCTAAATAGAATTTTCTCCAAGGAACTCTTTACAGTTATACTGAGAAATGAATATAAGAATCAAGACTATATGTGCCTCAACCACTGATTCTTTTATAAGACTCTTAAAAGAAAATTCTCTTTGAATAATATGAATAACTTTTAAGGTAGATTTAAATAGTATGGGATATAACTTTTCAGATAAAAAATTTGGTGAAAAATACTTTCTTGTCAAAGATATATTTGCATATGTGTTGAGCTTTTGTGGGTGCTAAACCCACCAGTGGTTTCCAACTTTGTTCTTGAGCCATTATTTTTATACTAATATAGATCATGAATAGAAATAAACATGGTAGGGATGGGGAAGGACTTGGGCTCATGGCCTCCTCAGTGACTTTATGGCTTCTCTTCGTCTTCTCCCATTCCTTTAACCTAGAGGACATATATCCAATAGAGGAGGAGGTGTGACTGGGTCATGTTGTAATGAAGGGAGAAAATAGAGTAGATCTTGGACAAGTATGTCTCATGGGGAGAGGGGTAGAGGAGATGAATGGGTCCTCCAACATGACAGAGCCCACAGGATGTGTATGTAGATAAAGCTGCATATAAACACTGTCATGCATTGCTTAACCATGGAGCTACTTCTAATGAATGGGTTGTTTGACTATTTTGTTATGTGAACACCATTTTGAGTACTTATACCAATAAAGATGGCTGTCAACTTAATAGGCAGCATACTCTTCTGAGACCACTGTCATAGATGTGGCCTGTCATTGACCGAGCGGTGACACATGACTCTATAGATTCGTTCTAGGGAACTGACTTGTGTGATTATAGAGGGCTAATAGTCCCAAGATCTGTAGGACACATAGGCAAGCTGAGTAACCAGGACACCTGCTGAGTCCAAGACCTGAGAACCTGTGATGGAGTGCTATTCTGAAGGCTGGCAACCTTGAGACCCAGGCAGTCAAGTTCAAAAGCAGTAAAAACCAATGTTCCAGTTAGAAGACAGAGACTCTTTCTTATTGGAGACAGGAACTGCCAATCTTTGTTCAAGTCAGGCTTTCAGTGATTGGATGAAGTCAACATCTGGGAGAGCAACAGGCCTCTCTCAGCCTCCTAAGTTAATTAGTGGTAGGGTAGGGCTGTAGAAGTTTGGACTGTTGATCCCAGATGTCATGGTTGAGTCATCTCACCTGTTGAGTGACTCCATCCTATATATTTTCTCTGTAGTATAGGTGGTCAGCCTTTTTCATCAGGACTGTTGGCTCCACATTAATGACACTGAGACTTACTATTAATTATGAAACCTCAGCCGACAGCTTAGGCTTGTTCCTAACTAGTTCTTATAACTTAAATGAGCACATTTCTATTACTGTGTACTGCCACGTGGCTCATGGCTGTTACCTCTCCTCCTACGTATCTTGCTTATTTCTGTCTCTTCTTCCCCGTGTCCTCTCTGCCCTGAAAATCCTGCCTAGCTATTGGCCATTCAGCTTTTAATTAAACCAATCCAAGTGACACATCTTCACAGTGTACAAAAAGATTTTTCCACAGCATTTAAGTTCCACCTTGATAGTTTGTCCTTCTTCGATGTAATGGATACTCATTGAGTACCACGTCTCCAGCTCAGGCTTCAACTTTAAGCTAACATGTTTCTCATTCACGTAGGTGATGAACAATAAAGAATGTGTATTCTTATTTCATACATGCAAATATAGGTAAACAACCTGAGCGATATAAATCTCTGTTTTGTCACCCCTGCGTACAATAACGCTCAGCGTACCCAGATACGAAGCTGATAAAGAGTGTGGTATCGAGTGAGGAGAGGCCTCTGACTGCCGCCCTGGCATGCACTGGCAAGTAGACATTGAATCCTCTTGGAGTCCAGTTTGTGGCATGGAAAAATAAAACCAAGTTTACAGCATTTTATTCCTTTAACATCAGAGATAAAAATGTGATTTTTTTTTTTTAAATCGAAAGTCTATACAAATTAGAAAGTCTAACTTAAAAAATAATTTAATTCTATTTGGGGACTTTATAAGACAAGAGAAAATAAAATAGGTGGACTCTGATGTTCAGTGTCAAGACTGTCACAGAGGGAGGGAGCTGTGACACTTTTGACCTCTGCTCTGTGGGGAGATTGACCAGTGTACCTGGTAATCTTAAGGACAGGCAATTCAAAAGAGAATTAATTAATATAGCCAAATACAGAAGTAAAAAGTTAAAAAAAATCTAAAAATGTAATAACTAAGAAACACTCGCTGAGGCTCAGTGGCAGATGACCCCAGCATGTGTGAGGTCACGGGTTACATTCCCAGCACTGTAAGCAAACAGTAGGTAGGGTTAACCGTCCTCTGTGTGGCCATCCACTCCTATTTCTACAACTTTCTCTGGGGTGTCAGCTGCTTAGTTCACCTTAGGGCTGCCGTATTTGTTGGCAACTGCCACACGGGGCATTAATAATGAAGTTGAAAAATTAAAACATTCTTTATTTGGGGGAATAAACTTCTATTTTTTTTAATTGTGTGTGTGTGTGGACGTGCATGCTATGGTGTGCATGTGGAGGCCAGAGGAAAACTATCGGGAGTTGGTTCTTCCCCCCTGCCTTGGGCTCTGGTGTCAAACTTGTTTATAAAACAAGTACTTTCACCCACTCAGTCCTCTCACTGGCCCTTTGTAAACTTTTTATGAGGAAATGCTACCATATATACAGAAATGTATAGACTTACATTCAGTTTTTAAGTGCTATGGAATGGGAATCCATATCATAGTTATTCTGCAAACCAATAAGGCCCATTTTTTAAAACTCTGTCCACATTATTCTGGAAGGTTCTCTGTGTTGTGCTGTGTGGGCGACACTGAGTACTATTCATCTTATGCATGTCTCAAGGTGTGCTTATCCAATGTGGTGCTGGAAGAGGCTTGTGGTAGCTGCAGTCTAGGGAAACTGTAGAGAGTCTGTGTGAAATTCCTTGTACTCATATCTGGTACACACACGCTTGCATTTCTATAAGATAGCTAGTAGAGGAGTCACTGGATCATGGCATGGGCTCCATGAGATAATGCCAGACAATTTCCTGTAGCTAGAGTTTTCCTGCCTGGCCCACAGTCAGGAAAATCTTTGTCACCCACCAGTCCCACAGCTGCTCAGACCCAACCAAGTAAACACAGAGACTTATATTGGTTACAAACTGTATGGCCGTGGCAGACTTCTTGCTAACTGTTCTTATAGCTTAAATTAATCCACTTCCATAAATCTATATCTTGCCACATGGCTCATGACTTACCGGCATCTTCACATGTTGCTTGTCCTGGCGGCGGCTGGCAGTGTCTCTCTGACTCAGCCTTCCACTTCCCAGAATTCTTCTCCTCCTTGTCCCGCCTATACTTCTTCCTGCCTGACTACTGGCCAATCAGTGTTTTATTTACTAACCAATCAGAGCAACACATTTGCCATACAGAACATCCCACAGCAGTTTCCCACAGTAGTACTATTGATTTACATGCCAGCTTCAGCTGGAGATTCTCAGCCCCAATACTCAATATTTTCAGACTTGAAATTTTTTTTTTTTTTTTTTTTTTTTTGTGAATGTGGTAAGCACCCAATACGTGTCTTTAAAGCAAAACCATCTTCCCCTAATAATTAAGAAAATCAAGCACGCCGGGCAGTGGTGGCGCACACCTTTAATCCCAGCACTTGGGAGGCAGAGGCAAGTGGATCTCTGTGAGTTCAAGGCCAGCTGGGCTACAAAATGAGTTCCAGGAAAGGCGCAAAGCTACACAGAGAAACCCTGTCTCAAAAAAACAAAAAAAAAGAAAAAAAAGAAAATCAAGCACTTTTTGTTTGTGTGTTGGAAACTTGGGACATCATCTTTCATGGTTTTTCAAGGTTTTTTTTTTCATTTTTAATTAGGCTGTATTCTGTGTTTGATTTCATTCATAGAATTCATTTATCTATTTGCTAATTTGTCTTTTTGCTCTTCATAATGCATTTTAATGGCACATAGGTTTGTTAAATTTTAACATGGTCCAGTTGGTCATAATTTAGATTTTATGTGTACTTTTAAAAACCTAGGCTTGAGAGACAGTAGTGCAGATATGCTCTGTCCCCAGGTACCTGGCTCATACTGTGCACAGTTGGATATTCTATACTCCTGTTTCATAGGCAGATGTTTACTGATGGCATCTATCCTGTTCTGCTGGGATCAAATGTAGGGGCCCACACTTAATAAGTGAGAATACCACCACTGGACCACAGTCCCTGTCTGTACTGCTCTTTTATGTCAAACACACTCCTGATTCTTTCATCCTTCCTTGTGTCTGGAATGTCCTTCATAGGTAACTGGTACTTCTTGGGTCTATTTCCTTTTATAAAGCTGTGTGCATTGATGGTGACCATCAGTCCCACCTTCCAGTGATCAGATAGTTTTGTACAGGAAACTGTAGCATGAATCTTAAAGAGTCTTATTAATAAAAACAAACCCAAGGTCAGTTATTGGGGTGAACACTGGAAGATCAGAGAAGCAGAACAAGCCACAGCTACCTTACCTCACCAGTTCCTCAGCTGATCCTGTTTCCTCAGACTGGAAGCCTCTGAGTCCTTATCCAGAATGAATCTCAGCTGAACTGCTGCTCAAAAGCCTAAAAGCTTAACCAGGCCAAAAGTTTAACCAGACTAGTTCCTGGTATTCACTCACGCCTTATATACTTTTCTGCTTTCTGCCATCACTTCCTGGGATTAAAGGCGTGAGTCACCATGCCTGGCTGTTTCCAGTGTGACTTTAAACTCACAGAGATCTGGATGGATCTCTGCCTCCCAAGTGATAGGATTAAAGGTGTGAGTGCCACCATTTTCTGGCCTCTGTATCTCATGGCTGTTCTGTCTCTGACCCCAGATAAGTTTATTAGGGTGCACAATATTTTGGGGAATACAATATCACCACAGGAAACTAAGGCATTTTCCTTTTCTGTAAGCTAGTGAAAATGGTAATATTGACAAAAGCAGAAAGCAGGCTGCTCAAATTCTAATTGTGCAAGTATAGGAGAGTTGGGTTATCATTGACCATTTAGAACTATCCATTTTAGCCTGGCGGTGGTGGCGCACACCTTTAAGCCCAGCACTCAGGAGACAGAGGCGGGTGGAGTGACTTTGAGGCCACCCTGGTTCTAGGACAGCCAGGTCTATACAGAGAAACCCTGTCTCAGAACAAACAAACAAGCAAACACCAACAAACAACTATTCATTTTATCAGTTGGACGATAAGGCAGCCACTCATTTCTTTGGAATCTTTTTCTTCTTCCCAAAGATCCCTCATGTCTATGATCCGGAAACGATCCCACCCCAGCGGCAGTAGTGTTAAGAAGGAGAAGGCTACTCAGCCGGAAGCAGGTAAGCCTGGTGTCGGTTTGGTTTCCTCTAAGTGGGTGATGGTGGACAGCCCATCAGTAACTGGTGTTTGCTGAGTTCTTTGACCCTGAACAGGCTGTTTGAAGAGGAGTGTAAAGAACAACCACAAGAAGGAACTCAGTAATGGGCATTGCCTTCCTATAGCTTACTGTCTAGAGAAGATCATGTATGCACACGCCACTGTCAATACAAGAGAGTGTTTTAAGAAATATGCTTTTGTTTGGGAACAGGTCATTTGGGGCATAATGAAGGAGTAATTCCAAAGGAAATTTGGAGAAAGACTTTTTTTTATTCAAAAAATTTTTTTTTCTGTTCATTTTACATACCAACCACAGATCCCCCTCTCATCCCTTCCCCCCAAACCCCACTTAATCTCATCCCCTCCTCCAAAAGGTTAAGTTCTCCCATGGAAGGACAGCTAAGCCTAGTACATTCAGTTGAGGCAGGACCCAGCCTCTTCTCTCTGCCTCAAGTGTGAGCAAGGTGTCCAATCATAGGTAATGGGATCTAGAAAGCCAGCTCATGCACCAGGGATAGATCCTGATCACACTGCCAGGGGCCCTTCAAACAGTCCCAGCTACACAACTGTCTCTCATATGCAGAGGGTCTAGTCCAGTCCCATGCAGGTTCCACAGCTGTCGGTCTAAAGTTCATGAGTTCCTATGAGCTTGGTTCATTGTCTCTGTAGATTTCCCCATCATGATCTTGACCTCCCCCCCTTGATCATATAATCCCTCTTCCCTCTCTTCAACTGGACTCCCGATGCTTGGCCTGGTGCTTGGTTGTAGAATTCTGCATCTGCTTCCATCAGTTATTGGATGAAGGCTCTGTGATAACAGGGTATTCACCAATCTGATTACCAGGGTAGGCTGGTTCAGGCACCTCACCATTATTGCTAGTAGGGTCATCCTTGTGGATTCCTGGGAATTTCCCTAGCACCAGTTTTCTCCTTTATCCCATAATGTCTTCCTCTATCAAGATATCTCTTTCATTGCTCTCCCACTCGGTCCCTCCCCCAGCTCGACCATCCCATTCCCTCATGTTTTCATCCCCCATCCCCTCCCTTCTATTGCCCCTCCTCATTCCCAGTTTACTCATGGAGAAGAGAAAGACTTCTTATCTTCAGTGACAACAAGGGAGTTGAGATCTTATCAAGTATCTTATCAGCTATATACTACTACAGTGTCACATGCTGAACGTACAAGACCCTGAAGTCATATTCTGGTATAATCAGACATGATATAAACAAGGGACTGTCCATGTAACTGTGATATTCTTTAGTACTATTTTTGGGAAACACTGTGGGAAGAAGCATGTGTTTCTGAAAAACTATGATGGTGAACTGCTGGTGTCAGAAGGCAACATTCAAGTTGATTTGGAACATTGGTGAGATGGTATTTAGGATGATAGTTGCCCAGACAGCATAGTGGTAGGTTCAAAGGTCTGAAGCAGGGAAGGAGATTCATGCACCATAAAAACTAAACATTCTACACCTTTGACTTGGGAGCCAGGGAAGAGGTTCCCAAAGCAGTGGGATTTATCTTTGCTAAGTCACTCTGGCTGAAGTTCGAGAAGAGTAAAAACAAGAATGGAGAAGGGTAGGCATGGCAGGTGGGCAGAGGAATGTTGATGCTTCAGACTAGGAAGCTCAGACAGGGTGACAGCTGTCTAGATAGAAAGACAGATGGATTCAGCAAGTAGGTACCTAGTCGTCTAGCTAGGAAGGTGGAATTTTGAGAGTTGCTGGAAAATGGAGGTCTATAGGACCATGTGTGATGGGCTAGAAGGAGAAGGACTGAGCAGAAACATTGAGCAGAGATACTGGTGCCTGATTCAGAGTCCATATACAGAGCTCAGAGGGTAGCAGCCATGAGCTTTGAAACTGGGCTAGATCCTGGCCCGTTGTGCCTCACAGTGTTGAACCCAAATTAGAACCAAGAAAGTTGCTCAGCACGTGTTCCCAAGCTCTCCTGAACTTGCCAGCTGCAAATCCAGATCTATATAAGGTTCTTTCTGACCCCCTTTGCCTTCTCCAGTCTATGCACTAGCAGTGTGACTTTTTTAAGTCACAAGTCTAATTGTGTCATCCTAGGTCTTAGGGCATGTCTGTTTCTCACAGTGTCAGTCTAGAACGCGAAGTCTGTATTGTGCTTTCCAACAAGCCTCTACCTTTACTTCTTCCTTGTTTTTTATGTCTGCCCCACTCTCTGGCTGGAGCACTACCTCTTTCCTGGTAGACACTGGCGCCTGTGTGGCCTTACTCTACTGCTCCTGTAGTCAGAGCTTCAGTAAGATACTGTTGGAATTTCACATTCTCCTGTGTGCCCCAGGCTCCTCCTCTACCTCCACCTGCTTATTAATATTCATAACCCACACAAGTGGTTCATTAGCCTGTTCTAGTTTGATTTCTGTTGGTGTGATAAAAACACTGGCCAAATGAAATATAGGGGGAGGAACAGGTTTATTTCCGCTTACAGGACATAGTCTGTCAGTGAGTGGAGTCAGGACAGGAACTCAAGCAGGAGCTTTCCATAGAGGAAAGCTGCTTGCTAGCTCAAAGGCTTATACATAAGTACCATCCCCACCCTCAGCCCCCTCCCCTCATCCCTGCAGCTCTGGCTAGTCTGGAACTCACAGAGATCCACCTGCCTGTGCCTCCCTAGTGCTGGGATTAAAGGTATATGCCAACACTCTGGCTTAAGTAGCTTTCTTAGACAACCCAGGATTGCTTGCCCAGGGAATGGTGCCACCCACAGTGGACTGGGCCCTCCTACATCAATTAATAATCAAGACAATCCACCATAGGCCAATCTTATCTGGGTAATCAGTTGAGACTCCCTTCTTGGGCAACTCTAGGTTGTGCTGGGTTGACAGTTAAAGCTAATTAGGATATCTGTGTTGCTGTAGCGTTTTGCTTTAAATTCCATTGCTTTAAGGATGTAATGGCCCATCCTCAGCTTCTGCTGGACTCTGGTGTATGAGTAATTTCCACATATTTCAGCCTGCTCTCTGAGCAAGGTGTGTGTGTGTGTGTGTGTGTGTGTGTGTGTGTGTGTGTGTGTGTGTGTGTGGCGGTTGTGGTGGTGGTCATGGTAGTGTCTGCACATACATGGGTGCAGATGTACAAATTTGTGTGTGTACAGAGGCTAGAGGAGACCATCAGATACCCTGCTCCATCACCCTCCTCCTTATTCTGCAGAGAATTCTTCTATTGAACCTGGAGCTAGATGGGCATTCAGCAAGCCCCTCCGAACCTCCTTTGTCCACCACAGTGTGGTGTCACAGCCATACTCAATTTTTTACGTGGGTTCTAAGGCTTTGAACTCAGCTCCTCATGCTTCTATAGTAAGTGTTCTTACCTACTCAGCCATCTCCACAACCCCATAATCCCTTTTGGGAAGAGGCAATACTGTAGTCAAGAAATTTCCTTAATTTTATAACCTGTAGGTCAGTTTTAAACTTATTCAAACATAATGTGCCCTTTTGGTAGTTTTTTGCATCACGATGGTATATGGTGGATTAGTTTTCAATGCCTTCTTTAGAAATATAGCAAAACAGGGATGTAAAAAGAAATTTCACGCCGGACGGTGGTGGCGCACGCCTTTAATCCCAGCACTCGGGAGGCAGAGCCAGGCGGATCTCTGTGAGTTCGAGGCCAGCCTGGGCTACCAAGTGAGTTCCAGGAAAGGCGCAAAGCTACACAGAGAAACCCTGTCTCGAAAAATCAAAAAAAAAAAAAAGAAATTTCACTTCTTCTTGGTAATAACTGGAGATTTGATTGAGTGACAAGGTGATGATTTCGTCTGTGGGTTTCTCTCTCTTTCTCTCTCTTCTTTTAAGATCTAACTTATTTTCCAAGTGGGTCTTAAAATTTAAGCCCCAATTAATTACATGTAGCTTTCTGATCCAAGACTGACCTTGAAGCACTAACTCAAAGAACCTTTGATTTTTTTCAATAACATTAGACCTGTTGTCTTCATTAGCCCCCTTTCTCTAATCTCCAGCATCCTGCATATTTCCTTTGTCCCCCTGATTACATGCTTTTGTGAGACAATTACCAACTGTGTGATTGCAGAAAGAATTACAAAACATACCATGAGCGCTCCGTAGGTGATTCGTGCCAGTTTATTAGAACTGCTTAATAGTTCAGAAGTTCATATAGATTGCTTTTTGCTATTTCAAAAACAGGTCGGTGAGACGAAGAAAGCTTGTGCAGCTAGCTTCGTGCTGCCCTTGTGTTGCGCCTGAGTAGGGAAGCTGATAAGAGTGATTTCTTTTCCTTAAGACCAATTAAGCCTTTATATTTGGGGAAAAAAAAGGCTGAGAAATTAAAGCCTGGTTTATAATCTGTGCACAATACAGATAGTGGCACTTCTCTGAATTATCACTATGATTCTGGCAAGCAAATATAAGGAACTACTTTAAATTCCTGCTGGTAGATGCTGTAGCAGATTTGAATGGTGTGGCCCGTAATTCTCCATCTGTCTGCCTTAATTAGTTTTTGTGTGGTGCGTTTAATTGGGCTGCAGTCATTCCTTGCAGAGTGCTAATCTGTTGGTAGGCGGTATTCCTTTTGCCATGCAGCTCTTCTTCCTAGTCTCACTCAAAATGGCAGCCTTTCTGAAAAACAACACAAAACAAAAACCAAAAAATAAAAATAAAAAGGGGGTGTTTTGAAGCTGGTTTCTGAGTTTCTAGGACTAAGTCACACCTTGTGCCAGGTGCTTATGTATGAGACCTGCGTTTCGTCTCCTTTTGAACAGGGTCAGAAAAGCACTATGTATGCACAGTAGATGTTTGGACATCAAGGGAATGAATGAGGGTGAATTTCTTGCCTGCCCCCTTGTAGATATTTGTGAGTCATCAGAATAAGGTCTCCACCCCAAAATGCTGTTTAAGGGCACACAGTTGATCACCCCAAAGTATCCACAAAGTTTTCATTTGTTGGTGAGTTGTAACTTTGGTGATGTGTTTCCCATATTGCCTTGTTTGGTGGTTGCTACTGATTGTCGACTCAACAAGATCTAGACTCTCCCAGGAGACAAATCTGTGGGCATTCCCTCAAAGAAGTAGGTTAGTGGAGGTGAAAGGACCTATCCTAAGTGTGGGTAGGACTGTGGGGGTTCCAGACTGAATAAAAGGGAGAAAGCTAGTATCCATCCTCTGCTCCCTGACTGCAGTGTGACCACTGGGCTCACACCCCCGCAGCCTGGACTCCCCACAGTAACGGACTTTACTCAGGTACTGAGCTGAAATAAACCCTTCCTTCCTTAGGTGGCTTTTTCAGATACTTTGTTGCAGCAATGAGAAAAGTAACTAAGACATCTGCCAAAAGATAAGATGCTTGGATCTGAAACATGCTCCACAATGAAACACAACACACACACACACACACACACACACACACACACACACACACACACACACACACACACACACGGTTTCTCTCTGTAGCTTTGGAGCCTGTCCTGGAACTTACTCTGTAGACCAGTCTGGCCTCCAACTCATAAGAGATACACCTGCCTCTGCCTCCCGAGTGTTCTACCACCGCCTGGCTAGACATTTTAATTCTTAGCATTTTAGTAGCTTCTGAGGACAGGCTTTTCTTTGAAGTCAGATTATACTGTGAATGTAGCAGTGATGCAGGCATTGGTGCTACAGAGTTGAGGATAATGGAAACTTCTAAATTCTGGTTTCCCATAGATAAAGAATGGCTCCATGGGGGCCACATGGAGTCTTCTCAGGAAGGAAGCCACGATTTAGGCCTGAAACTAGGACTAATTAGTTTAGGGATATCTATGGTCTCCTTCATCTAGAAGGCAGCCTTTGTGGGGCTTAGGCATCCCTACTCAAAAGTACAGCTACAACATCTGTCTAAAGCCCAGACTTCAGAAGTCAATCAGAAGAGACTTGAGTAATGGCCATGCAGATTAGGTCTCTGTGGAACCTAGCCTTGCCAAATCAGCGGAAGCAAGTTCACCAGGAATAATATAGGTGTAGAAGCATGTTAATTGTGACAGATATTCAAAAATGATTCCGTATCTTCAGTCAAGCAATTCCATGAGAGAAACAGTCAGCAGGGTTCGGTTTAACTCATTTTTATCCCTCTGATTGCTGTACATGCAACAAAGCAAGGCAAAAATAAGACAATTGGGGCTGAGGAGGCAGCTCAATTAAGAATGCTCACTCCATAAGCTTGAGGAACTGAGTTCAAATCCATATAAAACAAAGACTTTTGCATGCCTATAGCCCTAGCATTTTGGAGACAGAGATAGGCAGATTCTAAGAGCCTCTTGGCTGGCTGGCCTAACCAAATGACAAGCTTAAAGTTCAATGAGAGACCCTGTCTCAAGTCAGTAAGGCAGAGAACGATACGAGAAGACACATGGCTCCTATTCTGGCCTCCACATGTGTGCAACACATACACACACACACACAGTTGGACAACACGTGGTTTGAATTTGTCATACATAGTAGGTAAGTACTTTGTTCCTCAGCCACACCTCAACTCTGGAAGCTAAAATTTGTAATCACATTTAGTTGCTTCTTTTCAGTTATTGCTAGATGCATGTTTGTTATTTTTAAAACACGGGCAGTTTTAAAAGACTTGAAATAAGGTTTGCTTAAATGTTTCCTTTCTGCATGATTCCCACACAAAAGATGGGGTTGAAAATAGGTTTCCCTGCTTGCTGTTTGTCTCTTGACTCTCTTTCCCCATAAAGGGGACAACTTGGCCAGGCAATAGTGGCACACGCCTTTAATCCCAGCACTCAGGAGGCAGAGGCAGTGGGTCTCTGAATTCTAGACCAGCCTGGTCTACAGAGTGAGTTCCAGGACAGCCAGGGCTACACAGAGAAGCCCTGTCTCAAAAAAACAAAAAGAAAGAGGACATCTCTTTGATCTCTTCTTTTGGACAGACTTTTGTTTATTTTGACGTACAGAATGTTATAACTTACAAAAACATCTTTGTGGCAAACATGATTGATTTGGGAAAGGTACAGAGTTGCATTTCTGAAAAAGCCTGGAGGAGGCTGAAAAGATGGCTCAGTGGGTAAGAGCACTTGGCATGAAGACCTGAGCTCAGATCCCTAGCACCCACTTAAAAAGCAGGGCTTGGCTACACAAGTGCCTATAACACCAGCACCAGGAGGTAGAGACAGGAGCATTTCCGGGACTCACTGGCCACCAGGCAACCTAGCCCCAAGGTTAGTGCAAGGCCCTGTCTCAAAGGAGTAACATGGACAGTGATAGAGCATGACATTCAATGTGCCCCTGTGGTCTTTGTATGTGTGCGCAGAGACACTGAAACATGTGCATATACCCCAGACAGACAGGCAGACAGAGAGATACTCGGTGTGTTCCTATGGTCTTTGTATATGTGCACAGAGGCACTCAAGCATGTGCATATACCCCAGACACAGACAGACAGACAGACACGCACGCACAAGCATGCACGCACACACACGCACACACGGGGGCGAGGAGGAGACCTGGAGATATCCATGTCTCCAAGTTTTATTCTTGTGTTAATGAATGAACCAAATCTGTTTTGTTTCTCATAGGTGAGAAGATATTGATTTCCATGCTACAAACTTGACTTTGATTGTTATAATTCTAAGTGCTCTGATAAGAAATTTTTCTCACTTAAAAAATATATTACTTAAAGAGTTTCCACAGGGTAGCCGTTACCCTTGGTGAGTTATTGGTGTTCTGCCACTGTCTGAAAAATGATTTCTGTTAATTACACAGCACAATGTCTCCAAGTTACCAGAAAGCGGAATTAGCTGTTTCTTATATCCTAGGATGATTTCTGTCTGTGTTCTTCACACAGCTGAGGAAGTCACAGACCTGAAGAGACAAGCAGTGGAAGAGATGATGGACAGAATTAAAAAGGGAGTTCATCTTAGACCAGTTAACCAGACCGCCAGGCCCAAGACAAAGGTGTGTGCAACTGTGCACTCCACTCTGGTGTGTGTGTGGGTGGGTGGGTGTGGTGATGGGGGTTATAGGTGGGTGGGTATTTTGCCTGCATGTGTGCCTGTGAATTGTGTTCATGTCTGGTATTCAAGGAGGCCAGAAGAGGGCGTCAGAGCCCCTGGAGTTGGAGTTACAGGTGGTTGTGAGCTACCACGTGGGTACTGGAAGTCAAACCCTGGTCCTCCCTCTGAAAGAATATCCAGTACTCTTAACTGCTGAGCCATCTCTTCAGTCCTTTGCCTTTTTTTTTTTTTTAATGTAAAAGTTAGGAATTTGATGAAAGCTATATCAAGACTGACTGCCAAGGCTTGGAAGACTAATATGTCCAAAAAGCTTTCTCCTCCCTATGAGCCTGTTTTGAGAGGGTTCTGTGACCACAGGTGAGCCTAAACTGGTTTGGAAGGTGTGTCATGTTATTGTCCGGTGTCGTTATCTCTTCCAGAGGGGTGTTGATGAAAGTCATCATATCAGACAAGTAAGAGTTGCTATCTCCCCCTCCTTTTTTTTAATTCCATGTTCTCTTCTGAGTTTCTGAGTATCTGCTTCATGTCAAATACTGTTGTGGGCACTGGGGATAAGGCGGCAGTCAGCACTCTTGCCTCCCTGAGGCTTCTGTGTGTGTGTGTGTGTTGGACTGGCGTAGGGGGACCACACAGTAATAGTGGAAGAGAACGAAGACCAGATAGAACAGGTAGGCTAAGCTGGTTTGCCTGCGTGCCCGCAGCTGCCTCCGAAGTAGCACAGGGAGGGGTCCGTGCTGAGAGCCACTGCAGACCTCCCTCCCTCCTGTGGCTGTCTATCACGTTCAGATAGGCCCGGTAATAGTTTTTGAGATTTCTCTTGAAAAAAAAATATCCTTTCTTTCCTCACTCTAATGAGATGTGGACAGACTTCTATTCCTTCTTTGTTCATCATACTCTGTGGCTTGCTTCTGTTTCCTTCCAAGATTGCTCCTCTTTTGCGAGTGAGTGTGTGTGTGTATGTGTGTGTGTATGTGTGTGTGTGTGTGTGAATGCACAGCTGTACCTTTGTGTCTGTGTGTGTTTGTGCATCTGTGGGTGTGCATGTTCATGCATGTGGGGAGAGGCAAGGCAAAACTGAGGAGTCTCTCCTCAGGATGCCACCTGCCTTATTTTTCTGAGACAGGGTCTCTCACTGATCTGGAGTCTGCTGATTAGGTCAGGCTGGCTGGCTGGTGAGCCCCGGGAATTTTCCTATTTCCCCAGGACTGGGATTATAAACACACACCACTGCGCCAAGCTCTTTTCAAATGACAAGCAGTTTACCTGAAGCCTTCTCCTCAGTCCCAAGGCCATGCCCCTTTAACTTCTTGAACTCCCAGTGTGATGACTGAGTTCTAAGGTGCCTCTACAGTTGTCACTTGGTCACCAGCAGGCAAGACAGCCCGGCAAGGAAGGCCATGGTCTTACCCACCTCACAGAGCAGATTCACAGCTAAGTAGCCAGGAGTTTCAGCCAACCGTGCCATGGAGATGTGAACCAGTGATCTGGAAGCACGGTTCCAAGTAACGGAAGATGAAGACAGACGGAAGCTGGGTAGAATGATCCTGCAGCTGCAGCCAGGCCCTTCTGTGTGCGACTCAAGGGGACTATTGTAAGGATCAATCGACATGAAATATGAAAACATTTTAAAATGAAGGGTCTGGGTGCCACCTTGCAAAGATAATATTTTTTTGACTTTTATGTCACAACTATTATGGAAAAAAATAAATGAGAGCAAACTATTTCTAGAGGAAAATATAGCATCATAATAAAACCAAATTAATTTAAAGTGAAAATGTTGAGCTTGGTGTGAAGGTTCACGCCTGCAATCCTAGCACTTGGGGGGCCATGGTAGGAGGAGTGCCTTGGGTTGGAGGCCAGTCTGGGTAAGATCCTGTCTCAAACAAAACAAAACAAAAACCAAATAAATAGCATCTTAAAGCAGCACAGCAGCACTGTGTCTACTCTCAGCCTCAGAACACCCTTCTCCTGCTTTCTTCTCTTGCAACAATGGAACCTTATTTCATGTGAGCTCAAAATCTGAAAAACAACGGAGAGGATCAGTGGAGAGCAGGCTTTTCACTGGCTGCCAGCACACTGTGTAGGGGTAGCACTAAGTGACCTCTGCTGACATGGTCAGGGTGCACTGCAGTCCAAAGTTCTTCCCTGGGACCACAATTCCCAGGATGTCACAATCTGATAGTATGTGGTCCAGACTTCAGAAGACCCCAGCAGCCAGGGCCATGCAGGACCATGGCAGCACTTTCGAGCAGGCTTTTAGGCAGGACATACATTCAGAAGACACAGTTGTCAGCTTTCCTGAAAGAGGAAGCCTGTCTTGAGGATAATTGTTTGCTGGCCTATTTTCCAAATCTCTTGGTACTGCAGGTAGGTAGAACTGGCCTGGATGAAATTAGTGTCAGAGAGCTGATGTCTGATACTGAGGGAAAGCTCATTTCTCAGAAAACCTGGGCTGGGAAAATTTAATGTCTCAGCCTGATTTTGTCCTCATTTTGAAAAACGTAAATGGGATCACTTTTTAAAAACAAATTTTATTATTACATTTTGTGTGTGTGTGTGTGTGTGTGTGTGTGTGTGTGTGTGTGTGTGTGTGTGTGTGTGTGTGTGTGTAGGGGGAGTCAGTTCTTTCCTTTCACCACAAGGCCCAGAATTGAGCTCAGGTTGTCAGGATTTTGGCTCCAGCACCAGGGGTGTTAACATTCTTCCTAGGCGGCGTCTTTCTGAGGTGTCTGTCCCCTGATGTAGTCTCACTGCAAAAGGCCCATCTGTCAGCTGACAGTTCTGGAACTGAGAGAGCCGTGGGTGTTCTCTGCCCAGCACTTGTTCTCTGCTGGCACAGTCTTCTCACTCACTCCTTGCTGGCAGAAATTTATGCTCTAAGAATCAAATCTTTAAAATCTAGTATTTATAAGTTCTTTTGTAGATAGGATGATACCCACAAGGCACCTTAATATTTAGAAGGAGGTAGCCTGAATATTTTTTGCTTTAAATATACCTTGTAAGTTTTTACTCAGTGGCTACTGGAAGCATTGAAATAGCTAATCCCCCCTCCCTAAATCTTAAGGGGGGAAATAGGAGTCAGGAAGGTGGCTCCGTCAGAGTAGTTGCCATACAAGCATGAGGACCTGAGTTCAGGTCCCCAGCACCCAACTGAGCATGGCTGTGAATGCCTGTCACCCCAGCACCTTCACAGGGTGGGGGTGGAACAGAGGGCAGAGAAGGGAGGCCCAAGGAGGCTTGCTGACTGTCAGCATCGCCAAAAGTCAGGCTGCATGTTTGATGGGAGACTTGTCTCAAGGGAGGAAGATGCAGATCAGTAAAGAGGACACTGTGTCCATGCCCGTGGGTGCGTGTTCTCGTGCACAAAACACGAATGAACACACATACACCCTCCTACCCCCACAAAGTTCACCAACAACTTATCACATAAAAATCTTGATTTGGGGCCAGCAAGATGGCTCAGTGAGTTCAAGCACTTGCCCCCAAAGTGCGTTAAAGCCTGATGACCCATATTCGATTCCCGGGACCCACAGGGTAGAAGAAAAATCTCCTGCAGGTTGTTCTCTCCCTCCGCCTTCTTTCCCTCTCCACCCCTCCCCTCCCCACACTTAATAAACAGTTTTAAAATCGTTCATATTTTAAAACCAAATCATTCAGTAATTTCTTTTCCCGCTTTTGAATTGCAGCCAGACTCCTTAAAGGGCTCAGAAAGTGCAGTGGATGAGCTGAAGGGAATACTGGTAAGAATCACTGTTTTGTGTTCCGGGGTAGCAGTCTGACTTTTCATGGATAGTTGTTTTTGGTGTGTTTTATGTCCATTGATTATTAGGGTCATTTCTTTGGGCTGTTTGCTGGATTGTGCCTATGGCTACCTCTAGCACATGTGTCAAATGCCTCGTTTGCTGTTCTTGCACTCCAGTCCTGATAGTGCAGCAGGAGGGGCCAGACTCTGGCCCCAGCGAGGACCAGCTCCTGTTTCTGATAACAGATTTGTAGTAGATAGGAGTGTTGGCATTGAGGGAGGAGAGTGGAATTCCTGGAGCCTACATGTAAATCCGAGCTTCCAGCCTATGATGGCCTCATGTGGAGGGGGCCAGTTCCTATCTGCTTTTCCTCATATGCAGCCCTGACTGGCTTGGAACTTGAAATGATCTTGCCTTTGCCTACCAAATATTGGGATTACAGGCATGCACTACACACCCATTTTATAGAGTGCTGGTGATCCATCCAAAGCCCACTAGGCAAGCATTGTATCAGCTGATCTAGATTTCCAGTTCCACGAAAGTCTTTATGTCACCAATTTCATTCTCTAAAAGTAATTGCTGCCTACTGGCGAACATGCACCTGCCCACCTCTAGCCCTGTAACTCTTTTCCAAGTGGGAGCTGTGGCTGGTGGAATCACTATTGGCTCCCCTCTCCAGCAGTCAGGAAGTGCTTCAGTCTGATCTCTATTTCAGACCCCATTCTATCCCACCCTAGTTATTATGCATAGTAAGTCAACAAATGTGGGGAGGAGGTGCAGGAATAATCCCCCGTTGCTTGTTACTGTGCTAATTAAGCATCACGTGTAGACATCCACATAATGATGGTAAACAACATTATTTTCATCAAGAATGACTTTAAACAGTAGACTTCACACAGAATGGTTTAATTAGTTTGCTTTAGTTTTAAGTGAGTGGGATTAGCCCTAAAGAGTGGTGTATCACTGGCTAACAGTGGTGGCCTACCTACAGAATCAAGGATTAGAATACCCCCAACAAAGGACGCAGCTATTACCCAATGGATCCTATGATGGGAAGATTTTGTTGCACAGGGTTCTGCCCCCTGTGACAGCCCCTTTTGTTGCCTCTTATTTGAATGCTAATTCCTGTAGTTGAAGAAGTTCCTGGGGCCTCGTGAGTGGGAGAAGAGCAGTTCTGATGCCTAAGAGTCAACCATTGCTTGACTTATTAAAATTTTGGTTTATTAAGAAAATCAAACATCTATGTGAGATAATTTATTAAGAAAAAATATGCCAATGGCAGATAGTGTTGGATGGTAGCAAGTTTAATAAATTTAGCATCATCGTGTGCGTGTGCGCCTGCGTCACTGATTTACATCCACAGCTTAAATGTTACTATAATATTTCAATATAATATTCACTACAATTTTATATTACTTTGTGTAGATAGATTTGTGGAATTATTTATTATTTGTAAAAAATATTTTTAAAAGTTGTTTCATCCTTGCCCTGGGTTTGTTTTTAGATCTCTGTCTTTTCTGGTATTCATGTATCACTAATAATGATGATTCTGGAAATAATATTTCTTTGTATTAAGGTTTTTGCTGTTGTTTTTTGTTTTTTAAGAGTGGACTCTGGTTCTGGTCCTCTCCTTCTTCTTTGCCAAATGGTAACTCTCTTCTACCCCAGCAGAATTTTGTTTGAGGGATGGCCCCAGTGTCTGGGGCCAAGAAACCACATCCATTCTTGTGTGGGAGAAAGTGGGGCTCTAGTACAGTGTACTTCTGGGTGCTTCTGGCTGGAGTCCACACTATAAGGATCATCACAGTTCTGAGGAAAGCAGATACCAGCCCGGTGATCATGACACCTAAGAAGCAAGTGTTAAGAGCTACAGTGACCCTCAAGTCGGGAACTGAGCACCTGTACCAGGAGACACAATGGATAGATGTTCGGATCTCCTAGAGTACAGAGAACTGAAGGGCTTCGTGGGGGACATTTCTGCTAAAAATGACTGTAACCCACAGTGTATGACTTAGAGCTTTGGACTACAGAGAGAAATTAGATATATAATAGATATATAAGTCTCTAACAAGGGAGAGCTGGAAAACTTACTCTTTTTTTTTTTTTAATGCGTACAATTTTCAAGCCAATTTTTAAAGCATCAGGATTGATTAAACTCATTTTTCCAAACTCACAACATCACTTAATTTTCCAAGCTGGACATTTTATACCAGTTATTTCGTGTGTTCACATAGAAGGTCTAAGTTTAGGAAGTGGAGGCTTTGGAGGCACACTGTCATTTAGATCCACTGAGGTCTGAGGGAGGCACTGGCAATTTCCAAAGAACGAACAGATACAAATCAGTCTGCAAATTCCTTCTGTAGATCAGAGGAACAGAGGCAGTGTCACACCACTCCAGACAGGGGCAGTAATTGTTGACCAATATGTATTGTCACCTGGCAGTTGTTAGTATGGTGACATTTTTAACATTCCAGGTGCTTCTGTCACCAAGACTTCTGAGTGACAGTGGAGATTTGAAGTAGATTACTATTTGGGATTTCGATCTACATCTAAAACTCAGACCTGTCTCTGGCTCACTGTGGGGCCTGACCATGGCCCTGAGTCTCACTGGGTTCCATTGCTTGTAAAGTGAGGTAACTGTGTGTGCGACATGGCTTCTGAGCCTACTTCTGGCTGGTGAGCTTTATGAGTCCAGTAGAGAAGTAAAGTGATCTCAGGAGCTTTATTTCACTTGAGAGTCACATAGAAATGTCCTGTCCTCCAGGAACCAGTGCCTCCAAACCTTACTCACACCTCAGCTGCATCACTCCTATCAGTCAGTAACCGAACAAAGAATTGAGGGTTCACAGGTTAGAACTTGGAAAATAGACTCTTTTGGCACCCGGTTCATCACAGCCTGGATTTGGGGGAAAATAATACTGGTATCCAAAGGGAAAGCTGAAGGATTATGCAAGTGATAAATTTAACAACATCAGATAGCATGTAGTTTCCTTTTCAACAGCCATTTCCGTTGGGAAAAGTCATGCAGTGGCCTTGAGAGTCAATGGGACTGCTCTATAAGTTATTTTCATAGTGAGAACTGTAGTTTTAAATAGCTACTCACAAGTGTTTCAAATGGTAAGTTTCCCAGAAGCTTAAATAGAAATAACATGGGGATACTTGTTCTTTGCGTTCTTTTCAAGTGTGTGGAAAGTGGCCATTCATTTTCTTTAATTTCCAGGAACAATCATACCTCACTGTGTTTCTCTAGCAACAAGTAGACAGAGACCTACAACCCAGTGAACCAAATCATCTCACTCCTAAACTTAAATAAGCTGTTGTAAAATTACACGTCATGTTCCTTCTGGATAGTTTATAAATCTTGAAAAGCAAAATGTTGCATTTCCAGGGGGAAACGTCACATGCTCGAATAAAGTAAGAGTCTTCTTCGAGCATGTCAGGCATCAATTGATTAGGCAGCTAACAGCAACCGCAGTCTCCTGACCTTGTTGACCACCCCGCTCCTCTTCTATATCTGTAAACAGGTGTGGTCCCCACTAAGAGATAATGAAAACAGTATGGTAACTTTTCCTATGTGAGATTTGTAACTATCTGATTTTCACAAGGAACTTTTGTTGTTGTTCAGTGATCTAGAGAATTACCATTTCTAAACAATAGGATTCTCAGAGTCCTTCCAGGAGCTGGAAGTTAGGAAGGATTAGGAATAAAAGCCCTTAGCAAGGTCACAGCCGATACAGAGGCTGGGCTGGCTACAAGCCTTGCTGGACAAAAGCCACATCTCGCTCAGATGTTATGTCTGGTAGGTTGTTTCTCGTTTCCTCTGATTAGATCTTAGGTCTTTTGATCTCCCCAACCTTCACTTATGGTGAGGAGGAGCACTCCATGAAAGTCTTGTTGCTGATGAGCTACACGCTCACCTCTAAGTGAGGAGTATGCCACTGTGCTCTGTTCAGACACTCCAGTGGAAAAGGGAGTGGGAAGCTACTCGGTCATGTACTTCAAGAAGGGCCTGGATGGGGAGTCATTGCTCTGGTCTTTGTCTTCTTAGAAAGCCAAGGCCATTTTCAGGAGGAGCCTAGCTTGATGGCCTCTTGTTGTCTATAGTATGTTCTGGGCACTGGAAAAAAATGCATCTGTGTTCTGTCTGTCAGGCTGATGGAAGTCCGTCCATCCCTATAGGACCACAGCATTCCTCTCCCACACTAATGTCAAGGGAGCTCAGCCTGCTCCTTCAGGTAGACCATTGGGGGCCCTGAAGTGCCTGCTTCTCAGCCATGGCACCGCCACCTGGTGTGCAGCCAGGGTCACTCACTCAGTCATAGGCCACACAGTTCTCTAGCTCGGAGAGGGTTTGTGCTTAGTAGTTCATGGCTGCTCTCTGAAGATGCCCTTCCAAGGTGAGTGGAATGCACCCATTCTCTCCTTCGTGGATACAAACCAGCATCTTCATCACCAGTGGGCAAGTATCCCCCTCCGGTTGATCTTTGCAGTCAGCTCCCTAAGACTTGTTCTTGTGTTGCCTTCTCTTCTGAGATGAAGCTACCGTCTCCACCATCAGCAGTGTCTTTTTGAATACTTGGTGTTATTGAGGATGCATGTGCACATTTGAGAAACCCATATACATTTGTGTGTAATTTGTTTTGTTTCCTAATTCTGTTCAGACTTTGATGATGTTTTATTGTTTTGCATTTTATATTCTTTTGCATATTATATTAACCTTTTTGTTTTTGTTTTAGGGGACACTTAACAAATCCACTAGTTCGAGAAGCTTAAAATCCCTTGGCCCTGAGAACAGTGAAACTGAGTTAGAGAGGATTTTACGTCGCAGAAAGGTGACAGCAGAAGCAGATAGCAGTAGTAAGCAACTTCGAATTCTCCACGGTCCTTCTCTCCTTCCTTAAACCCTTAACATGAATCATCTTCCAAAAATTCGTATTAAGTGTTTAGGTTTTTTAATGTGAGTGAGAAGTACTGGCTGGGCAAAGAGTGTCTGTGGCACCTCATGGGATGCTTACATAGTCATCAGCAACTTTATTTGCAGGTAATCAAGCATTCGTAGATCCGATCTGGTTAGTGTGAGACACACAGGACAAAGCCCCATATAAAGACATTCAGGATGTTTTTTTTCATGCATGTCTACTTTTGACCACCTTCACCCCAGTTTCATGTCCCCTCCCCTCCACCGATCTTCTTCCAGCTTGTCACTCTTCTGTTTTCATGGAGTTTTGTTTTTGTACTTTGGTTGTTTACATGTTTCATTGCTGTTGTCTACAGGGGCATCAGAGAGGGGGGTTATTTACAGGAACATGGGCAGCTGACCAGTGGCTGTATTGCCCAAGGAAATGTCTCCTTCTTCCCTGGGAGCCTCTAACTGCCAATAGTTCCTTAGGGAGCAATGGACCTCAAGTCCTTCCCCCATCAGGATGGATTTTGTCAACGATACAGCATCAGGTGGAGGTCTGTAAGCAGGCATCCTGAATTTCAGTCCCATTCCATCATTTGTCCATTGCTTGTCCTTAGGCTAGTTATTCAAACTTTCTGTGCCTCAGTTTCTTCGTGTGTCTCTAATGGCTTTGTGACGTTATTCTCGCGATGAAGTAAGCTGGTACATGAAAAGTGCCCTGCCCCCAACTCTGCCTGGCACAATCTGCAGTTTCAGTGAGAATTACACTTCATTTACAACAAATACAGAGAAATCATCTTCATTCTTCATACCTATTTCATTCATGTGACTGTGAACCACATGAGGGAAGGACTCCAGCTCTGCCACAGCTGTGAGCTCCCCATTGTCATTGGGTGTTTGAGCCACATCATTATCCATGCATTGCATCACAGGATCTGTTTCTGACTTTGGGTGGATGCAGTTGTCTGAATGACTTCAATGATGGCAATAAGCCAAAACCTTTATCAAGTTTCCCCATTGGAGCTAGCCAGGAAGCCGGCTCTGAAAAACCACAGCAAAGGAACCAGAGGTACTGGGCTGAGCTTTTGTAAGACTCAACTTAGTCAAAAACAATCCATTGGGAAGTTTTAAATCTATAAAATGTTGAGTCATGTTGACCAACTTGAAGTTGCAAGGATTTTGTTTTTTTCAAAGACAGGGTTTTGCCATGTAGCCCAGGCTGGCTTTGAACTTGTGCAACACTCCTACTTCAGCCTCCCTAGGGCTGGCATTATAGGCATGACCCCCCCTGCCTGACAGGACTTGTTAGAATATTCACAGTGGAATTGTGATGGTCAAGCTCTGCTTTACATGAGGATTTACTCAACTGAGTGATTCCTCAAATCAAAATTGGCCAGATAAGCAGCTAAACTTTTATTATAAACATATGAGTGATCTAAACAGATAGTCAATTACTCCCTGAGTTCAATCCCCACACTTTTAAATAAACCAGTGATGGGAAGGTGGAGACAAGTGGACCCCCACACTAGAGTGCCAGTTGAGTCTCCAGAGTGAGCTCTGGGACAGTAAGAGACCCTACTCCAAAAAGGAGGAAGGACATCGACGTAAAAATAGTAAGTGTTTAGTTTGGTCTGAAAATTGTTGACAAATAGCACACAAGGACTTCTCACATAGCAAACAACCTGGAAAGGAAGTTAAGGGGGTGTCCGGAGACGTTTTTTGTTGTTTTGCCTCCACTCAGCCACCTCATCTCATCCATTTGGTAACTTGGCACCTCTGACAGCCATCCCAAAATCTAACTGAGGGTTCTTCTTCTGTAGGTCTCTCTGCTTTAGACTTCACTCTGTGGCATTTTTACTGCCATAATTTATATTGTGTGTTTTGCTCTACACCTTCTCTTTTTTCCAAAAACATTTTCCACTCGTGGACTAAGTCAAACACACATGCTTCTGAGTTCATTTCCAGCACGCTGGCTTCAGTCAGTATGGGAATGGGAATACTTCCACAAGTGGAGGAGGGAACACATTTTAGAGACCCAATCAGAATCTCTCATTTTATTTATTTGTTTGTTTGTTTGTTTGTTTGTTTGTTTGATTTTTTTTTACCAGTGTAGAAATATTCAGGGAAATTAGAATAAAAGATAAAAATTAAATCAAGCTGGGCACTAGGGATGTAGCCCAGTTAGTAGATTATTTGCCTAGAGTATGTAAAGCCCTGGGTTCCATCCCGGGAAGCATATAAAAAGCATGGTGTCACAGGTCTGTAATCCCAGCTCTTGGGAGGTAGAAGCAGGAGGATCAGGAGATCAAGGTCATCCTCAGCTACATAGTGACTTGGAGGCCAGCCTGGGCTACATACAAGCCTGTCTCAAAATTTTTTTCAATATATGAACAAAAAATACAGTCTGTCATTGGTGAAGTAGACAGTCAGTACACACTGAGGGGTAAGTTGTAATTAAGCAGAATTTTCTCTGAGTTTCCTAATAGCCAAGGGGAAAAAAGAAAACATGAACGCTGACAAGCTTTTTCTCACTATCTTTAACAAAGCCCCTGTTTTCCAAGCACCAAACAGACAGAGTTTGTCAGGTGAAAATTTCTCTAAAGCTCATGAAATGACAAGGTGAAAATTCCATGGGGAGATGCCAGGTGCATGGCAGGAAGTGAAGCACAGGTTTGGGCCTCTCGCACATGGGCCTGTGACACTGCCCTTGCACACTAAGACTTATGGGAAATGGGGAGGGAACAAGTGGAGGAAGGATACTTCAGGAAGTAGCTGGGCTTTGTAGACCCAACCCCAGGCTGCTGGGCATCTGCCCTTTGGATCCACTGTTTTGCTTTGTTTTCCTGGGTCTAGCTGCTGTTCCCTTTTCCCCCCTAGCCTGGTAGCCTGCCAGACTGACATGTCAGAGAGAGGCAGGAGATTCTTAGGAAAGATAGGATGCAATAATCACCATCGCAAACACTGTGCCTTCTCTCCATTTTTTTTTTTTTTTGGTATGTATGGAAAACATGAGCCCTGCTCGCAGTGCCCTCCTTTTTAAGTAGCTTCAGATGTAGAAATAAGCAGCAAGCGTTGGCATATTCAGAAAGAGATCTTCCAACAAGGACAGGCTGCTTAACGCTGTCTAGTGTGGCAGTCAAGTTACCAAGGACAAAACACCTGAGAGGAGGCACATCTTGAATTAGACTTTGTATTTCCCAGAAGCCTCTTTGCTTGATCCCTCTGCCCTTCTCTCTGTCTTCCTTATCCCTGTGAAACACGTGTAGCTGGAAGGAAAAGGCCATTCTAAACAGAGGACTCAGGGATGATGACACCACCCTGCCTGCACAGATAAAGTAAGAAAGTCACACACCTGTCACCAGACCAGAGTGGGTCTGTGTCTTGGAGTCCAGTAGAATTGCTGAACAGATTTTCAGTCCCTCTCAGATAGGTTTTCCAGATATAGTTATAGCCACATGAAAGAATATAACTCCCAAGCTAAATTCTATTAGGATCTACTACCATTTTGTATTGTGTAATACCAATTTTTGAGACAGGGTCTCCATGTAGCTCTGGGTCACCTTGAACTTGGTATGTAGTCAAGAATGACCTTGAACTACATACCAAGTATATAGGTATAAGAAGGAGGCTCTTCCTGCCTCCACCTTCCAAGTGTTAGGGTTACAGGTGTGCACTGCCATGCCTAGTTTATGCTGGAGATGGAGCCCTTGACTCCATGCTGCTGTGCAAAGCACTTCTCCACCTGAGCCACATTCCAACCCCATGACACTCTTTAATCTCCTGTCAGTTCTATTCTCAATGGCACCCTTCAAGGTTTCTTTTAACTTCATTTTGACATTATTTAATTTGCATATATGTGGCTTGTTTAGTCAGTTTCTCTGTTAAAAGTATTCCTTCTGAAGTTTTAAGATAGGTATACTTTGAGGCATACTACCTGGTGAAAACCGGATGAGGCTTAGCTTTAGCCCACGAGCTCCAGAATGCTGTGCCAATAATTTCAGTAGCAAGCCCTATTGTAGCCATTAAATCCTGTCCCAAAGAGCAGCAGAGACCAGAAGGTAAACAGCCCAAACTCTTTGCCACTTAATTTTTATAATCTTGTGTCTGTATTTTTAAGAGGCAATAAATCCACTTACTGCTCATTCACATTAAAATGAAAATGTTCATAAAAAGCTGTTTAATGCTCAAGAAGTCTTCATGAGCCTTTTAGAAAGAACCTTTTGACATTGGTCCATTTTCTGTTTAAAATGCAGAGCTGAGTTTTTTGGAAGAATTAACTCTTGAGAGGCAAAATGGTTCAAGTAGGGCTGTCAGAAAAGCCATATTTGGAAAAAAGAAGCAGTTTCCACAATTGCAGTATTGCTGAGGACCGGGTCAGTGAAGGGAGTGTGGCCTGGAATTTTGTGGCCTCTTAAGTGTCTGCACACAGTTTCCCAGCATGGTCGCGGTGCACTGAAAGGTAGAGTTACCCCCAAAGCAAAGTGGACTTCTAGTAGGGACTTTTGTTTTTTCTTTTAGCATGTGCTTAAACTTTTTTAACCAACTTGGCCTTTTTGCTTCCTGTGGCCTTTTTCAGCTAATCTTTCGTACCATTAATAAGCATCATACGGATTTATTAAACTTGAGGTATGTGTTTGGTTTTAAGGTCCTACCGGGATATTAGCCACCTCAGAGTCCAAATCCATGCCAGTGTTGGGTTCTGTATCCAGTGTAACAAAAACAGCCTTGAACAAGAAAACTCTGGAGGCAGAATTCAACAGCCCGTGTCCCCTAACACCTGAGCCAGGTGAAGGGCCCCGTAAATTGGAAGGATGCACGAATTCCAAGGTTACATTTCAGTAAGTAACAATGCTCTTTATTAAGTAGAATGTAGACAAATCTGTAATGACTAATATTCATTTCTTTGATCTGTTGCTCTTCAGAAAGACTTTGAGGTGGCCTGCCAATCCCCCTTCCCTCTCCTTTGAGTCAGCTTCTGCTTCTAGGCTCCCAGCTTGGTGATTTCCTTCAGCTCCAAAGTAAATACCATACCTGCTGAACTGGTTAGCCATTGGGTTCTCCTCCTGCACAAACAATTGACCTGGCTGATACTTCTGCACCAGAAGACACCTGTCTTTAGGCTGTCACTCTTAACGGCTCCCTAACCTGAAGAAGATACTAGATCTTTCCCGACTCCTTTGGAGTCTGCGTTTGTATAACCTCGTTTTCTGGCCCTTGGAAGATGTGCCTTCATCCTGTTCTTTCTGGAGACTGACTGCCACATAGAGGGTTATCTATAGAGACCAACTTCCAAGTGGTACTTTGTCAGGGTTAATCCTACTATTGACCGTGTTGCAGACCAGTGTGGTGGAGGATCAATTTGTTTTATAACAATAGCAAGCTCCATTTGAAATTAGTCTACACTTGTGCACTAATTCTCTTGCCAGGATGTCAGCTAGATTGTCACTTAATGAAAAGGAAGAGGTGAGGCCAATCAGATCAGCCGAATCTTGTAATCACAGTTAATTAAACCTCTGATTTCCTGTTCTGTCAGGAGAGGAAGAGCCCCTCCTTTGTAGTTTCAGCTGTCTGAGATTAAAAGGTGAAACCTGGACAAATGAAGTTGAAATTCAATTTGGATCTATTTTTGCCAACTGGTATTTTCTTCCTCTCATGCGCTTCTCTCACTGGGGCTGTTGAGATGCCCCATCCCCTTTGGAATGAATGGCCTTCTTTGCTGATTTACAGTCTTATCTAATTTCATTGTGGTTTTTTAAAGCATGTCTTCTCCCAGTCCTGTTGCCTTTCTTTGCCAGGAACTGTTTGCACATCTCCCAGAAAGATGATCCATATTCATTCTTTGCCTTTGCTATTAAGTTTGTTTAACACCTAATTTGACATCAGCAATCTGGCAGCATTTGAACCAATATCCAAACACAAAAGCAATTTGGCAGAGACAAGTTAGTTTCTGAGAAATGCTTCAGTATGTGTGTATAGATTTTTTCCCCCTTCACCATTTTGCACAGATAATCTTAATCAGAAAATACTGCTACTCCTTCCTCCCTTTGTCTGCCTTTTATTCTCCAAAAGTAAGTGGAAATTACATTTCCAAGAAAGGAAATGAAATAATTGCAGGCCCAGGGTCTGCAAAATGGGTGTTGAATTGACAGCGAAAAGGATCAGTGTGTTGACAGAGAGATGTTAGATGCCAGGAAGGCCGACGTGGAACTCAATTTATTTCTCATCTTGCTTGTTCAATGACTGCTTAAGAGACACATTGCAACTTAATTTATCTACTTAAAGCACTAATCTGAGTATTATGTGTGGCTGTAGTAACTTTCCAACTTTGTAACCCAATGCTGTGTTTTCCATTCTTGAATTGTTTAGCCGAGATAACCAGTGCCATGTGTTTTCACATTGACGGTTATTTAAGAAGTCAGAGTGCCCTTTCTGAAAACCCCGTGCTTCAAGTACAGCAAGACCAAATGAATCTGAGAATTCTGTGCATGTGCAGGCAAATTATTCACTTCCCTTCATTTACATTTAAACTTAGCTTTGAGATGACTGACAGACTTAGCTACAGGTTCTATAAGTGAAACCCAGAAACTGCTAGGAACCACGGGGGTTATTTTCAGGGCTGTTTGGGGCTTTGACTAGTAAGTCCATTCAGTTAATGCTAACCACTGTGGTGGTTGTAACCATCTTGCCCTACCTCATAGTACTGAGCAAGTGGGACACGTAGAGATGAGATCATGGGGGGGTGGGGGGGGTGGGGGGGTCTATTAGTTCAGTATGCACATGCCATAGTATATGTAGGGGTGGGGGTCAGAAGACAAGCTCAGATATCAGTCCTCACCTTCCACCTAGTTTGAGGTGGGCTGTCTTGTTCACTGCTGTGTACACCAGCTGGCTGGGCTGCAAGTTTCAAGGGATTCTCATATGTCCACCTTCAGTCACCACAGAGTGTGGGGGTTACAGATGCACGGCTCAGAGTCCAGCTTTCCAGAGGCTCTGGGGATCCGAACTTGAGTTCTCATGCTTATGCAACAAGCATTTTATCTACCAACCCATCTACCCAGTCCTGCACAGTTTTTAAACTGACTTTCTAGGTTAGAATTCAGAGTGATACCTTTCACTGTGACATTTTCCTACATATGTGTTACTGTACTCCTTCTGTTAATGAACGTGTTTCCGCACTCCAGTAACTGACCCTTCGTTTTGATCAGTGGCATCACCGCCATGGTGTGTCAGGTGAGTGGCACTATCAGCTCTTGACAGGAATCAAGGTTAAGGGAGGATGCCAACCTTTAGTGGTCTCTAATACATATGACTGATCACCCCAATGTGCATGAGCTGCACATGTGTACAATACACATATGTGCACACGCCTCACTGTAGCCCTGATATCCTCACCTCCCTTTCTCCTCCCACTTTATCCTTTTTGGCCAGGTCCCATTGCACTGTGGCCCGCTGCTCACACTGCCTGCTCTGGGGCCTGGTGCTTCACTACCCACTTTACCAAGAATGTCCTTCCCTGTTGTGTCCTGCAAGGCAAGGTCCTGGGAACCTGGCCGGGGTGGCAAAGAATGAAGAAAAGAAAGACATGGGCAGAAAAGCTGGTATGGGGTGAGTTGTGTGAGCTTTGATGGAGGGCACCAGCTACTCAAACCTGGAACTCTGCAGCACAGGGGAGAGGTTGGCTGGTATCAACAGGAGTCTTGGGAGGAGGAAGCTGCAGTTGATAGGTTTTGTGCATACTTGCCAACATTCCCATTTAGAGGAAGGATTTACTATCCCTCTGGGCTTCACCCCAGGGGGAAGACTCTGACAGTCTGAGGCATTGGTCCTTGACATGGCCGTGGCCATAGTAACAGTAACAGGGCTTCCTCAGCTCTCCACGCTCCCCCCATGGATACAAGGCTAGCATACCCCTCACACTCTTAAGGTAGTCTCCCTGACTGTGTTCCCTAGACCCTGATTCCCCATGTCCCACTCCATTTTCCCCACAGTGGTTACCATATACTTTACCATGTTGGTTGTTTTTCTCCCTCTATGAAATGTAAACCATATGAGAACAGGATTTTTATTTTTGTTTGTTTTATGTATTTGTGGTATTTCACACACCAGGAATGGTACCTGCCAGATGATAGGCTCTCCATAAATGGGTGAATGAACAAGCATCTTCTTTAGTATTAGTAAAGTGGCCAAATATCAGCTCATTAGAATAGCACATATCCGTCATACAGCAGTCATACACACAGGCTAGAGTTTAAGACTTTCTGATTGGTTGTTGGTTCGATTCTTTAGTTCAAGAAAACATTTTTTTAAAGGCCAAGGACTTGTTTGCATTTAGCTCAGTACTGCACATCTTCTCCACCACTGTACCTGCTCAAGATTAAGATATCACACTCACAATACACAGGAACAGCAGAAAGCTCTAGCTCTGCTCACCCAGTCAGCTCAGCTGGAGTGTTGGCTCACTTACCAATGGGTAAGTTAGAGTGCCAGAGCAGAAGCCAAGGAACTTCTGCATAGGAAAACTGAAAGCTTCAAAGTGTAGATCAACATGTGTGGCTTTCCGACAGTTAAAGGAATCTTGTCTAAAAATTATAAAATCAGATATCTATTAATTTATGTCCTGGGAATCTATTAAGAAAGTAAGAGTTAGTTTCAATCTTTAAGTACGAGGATTCATTAAAATGAATGACACTAACATATACAAAGTCAGGGGTTTAAGGGGGAAAAAAGAAAAGGGAAAAAAAAAGATAACCAGAGCTTGGGGAGTCTAATTTATTCTGCTCCTATTTTAATGATAGCTATAAAAAAAAGAAGGAAGGAAGGGAAAGAGTCTCTGTCCTGTTGTCTATAATGGGCAGTTTCTATCTACTTCTATTGTCTTGAATCTCATAGTGACTTTGACTTTCATTATTTTGACTGTAACTGGGTTAGGAATCGTGCTGGAACCTCCCTTTACACTAAGAGGTGAAGAGCTGACTCAGCAAATTGCCAGTGTCAACCTGGTTTTTACTTCTGTGCTCCCCCCCTGCTGACACAACTAAGATGGAGTAAGATTCCTTGACTCAAGTTAATCAACAGGTGGGATGTTTAGTATCAAAGAGAAAAAATTCTACATTACAGAACTGTGTAAAGAAACTGTCTTCTTACTTTCAGACAGCTGTAATGCCTCAAAAATAGGCCGACCAAGTATTGCAAGGTCAGACAACCAAATCTGCCAGGATCTACTTCTGTTTCCAGTTTCAGCCTGCACACAGCAGAGAAGACTGGCGAGCAAACATGGTCACTTTTCTAACCCAGTCCTTTCCTATACCTGTCAGCAGTGGCAAAGAACATACCGTCATCTCCAAGACCCGAGCTCTGTGTCAGCCAAGGACCTTTGATCTACTTACTTACGGGTCATCGTCATTATCATTCTGGCAAGTGACTTAACCTATGACATAGGTTTCCTCATGGCAAATTGAGTGTGGTGACACCTACTTTGTAAGGCTGGCATGTAGATTAGGTAGTTTATGGAATATGTTTGAAATATTTCTTACCCATCTGATATTAAAAGTCTGTTGCTTGGATGATAGGCCAAAAGTGAAGCTGGAAGCTAAGTTTGTAGACTTGGGTCATTGGCTGGGCAGGTAATGTTGGTCAAGTCATTTAAGTTCTCTGGGTTTACTTTCTTTTTGTGTTTCTTCTAAACTAAACTTGAAGCCAGTATATTAGACATGCCCCTGAATCTTCTCTATCTCTAAGACCTCAGTAATCCCTAAGAAACATCATCACTTGGTAAATGTTCACCTTTAAGATAAGGAGCAAAAAAAAAAAAAAAAAAAATACATACCTGTTTTCTAGCCATGACATGCTTTATAATATGTTGTAGATTTTCTAAAATACAAACCCAGAAATATAATAGGTTTTTTAAACACTGCATCAGAACTTACATGTCCAAATGAAAGTGATTTGTCTTTTACTGGTAACCTCAGGGTTCTGTCTACTCCGTCTGGCTCTGTCACTACTGCCCCAAATGCTTTTGGATCCATTTGGTTTAGAGATCCCTGGCCACAGAAAAAGATACTGGCAGTCCTTTCTAACTGTTTATCAGGTTAGAGAAAAGAGGTGAGAAGTGGGGCCTGCCTCAGAGACCCTCGACTGGTCCAGAAAGAGAACTAATGTCAGTAGCATCAACCAAAAAAGTGATGTCCATTTTAATCACCACTATATGCTTAACATATGTTTCCAAAACTCTGGCTTTGGAAATGGGTTCAGGCTTTTTAAATAACCATTGCCTGTACACTGGTGCTGGTGTACGCATGTGTTCATGTCCACCACATGGATAGAAGAGCATGGCACACTACACTTGGGCTGCAACTTTTTTTTCCACTACTTATGCTTCCTCATCCCACAGGGGCATGGATTAATGGCAGGTAGGCAATCATCAGTATTTCAGAAACAGAAGCATACGTTCAACAGTAAATATGAGATTCCCCAAATACTTATTTGGGTGGCCATGTCCTCCATCTTAATCCTGTGGAGGGTATCCCAAACATTTTAACTCTGTTGTCAACAAAATGTGTAAATTCAATGTTCTTGATGGATACATGTGCATTGAACTGGAAAAACATTGTTTTGGGAAAAGGCCACACCACTCCATCATGTGTGTGCTTTAGTTAATACTTCCTCTTCCTCATCATCAATAGGTATTCACACTAAAATAATACATATGGAGAGGAATGTGCCCAAACCTTAGGAGGCAGGACGTATGTGTGGGCAGGTGGAGAGTATGGATGGTGAAACAGTTTTCCAGTTTGGGATCTGAGGATTCTGAGATTTGCTTCCATAAATTTTAGTCATTGATACTGTTTCTCACCAAGATTCAGTAAGCCAGGTATTTTCATGTGTTCTTTTAATCATCCCAAACCTATAGAATGGACATTATTCCCATTTTGTACATGAGAAAACAGAGGCTCAATGAAGTAAACAAATCGCCCAAAATATTGCTTCTGGTTAATAGTTGAGTCAGATAACTTAACTCTAAATTCCTCTGAAATCTTGATAGACTGCACTTAGAGCATTAAGTATTAAGAGCTTAGGGAAGAGAGGAGGCTGATGTAAGATGTCCCTTGTAGGAGGTGGAGGTTCTGTAGTTACATTGCTCCTTGGTGCCTGTTCCTCTGACCGTACATACTCATAGACTGCATCAGCTCTTCTTTTCTGTTTCTTATTGTCTTCCTAAGTCCACCCTGGGCAACAGAAATGTCCTGGAGTTTCCCAGAAGCACAAAGCATTCTGAAACAGCCAATCTGGTTAGCAAGTCGTCTTAATGATTGGGAAGAGATTGTTTTAATTTTTCTTCACCTCCACTAAAAGGGCTTTCTTCCAGATAAACTTGGGAAATTGTTCCATCATAATACCGGCTACTTTAGTCTTTTGTTAGTTTCCTGTGTGTGTGTGTGTGTGTGTGTGTGTGTGTGTGTGTGTGTGTGTGTGTGTGTGTGTGTGTGTGTTGGTACATGTACCTGCAGAGGCCAGTGAAGAATGTTGAATATCTTCTATCACTTTCCACTTAACTACTTTAAGGTATGGTTCCTCACTGAACTAGAAGCTTACCATTTTGACAAGGCTGGCTAGCCTGGTCCTGGAATCTTGCTGTCTGTGCTCTCTAGTGCTGAGTCACAGCAGCTTCTTACCTGAGTGCTAAGGATCTGAACTTAGGTCCTCAAGCTTGCACAGCAAACACTCCCTATTACTACTGAGCCATTTCCCCAACCCATATATATATAGTTTTGTTTTTGTTTTTGTTTTTTACTGTCCTGGATGTTTCAAACTTGCTAGGAGTACTTAATTCTTTTAAGTCAAACACATTATACATTCAATATGCCTGGGGGATCAGAAAGGAATGGTAGTAAATGGTAATATACTGTGGCCATGTGAAGGAAAACTGTCTATGAAGCTATTTGTTTTAAAATAATGAATTCTCAAACCCTGGTACATTTGATCACCACTACCAACCACCACCACCATCATCATCACTATTATCATTATTATTTTGTTGGGGGTTTTTGAGACAGGGTTTCTTTATGTCCTGAAAATCACTCTCTAGACCAGGCTGGCCTCGAACTCACAGAGATCCACCTGTCTGCCCCCGAGTGCTGGGATTAAAGGTGTGCAGCATCACTGCCCAGCTGATCATTATTTTCAATTTATGCTTTGCCTTTTTGAAAGTTTGGTCTGAGTCTGAAGTGTATGGTGATGGGTGTGTGTGTGTGTGTGTGTGTGTGTGTGTGTGTGTGTGTGTGTGTGTGTGTGTGTGTGTATGTGTGTATGTCTGTGTGTGTGTGTCACATGTACACCTGTGGTAGGTAGCAGACAAGGAGCGACAAGTGGGTCTTCAATGTGGAGGAAAAGCTGAGCGGATCTTACAGGCCCCTGCCTCACAAACCAAGCAGAGGTGTGAGTCTCTCCTGCTGTCACCATTTTCTTTTTCACTCTCAAACAGTCTCAACTGGAGGTGGCTCTGCTGGTCTGAACCGGGCGTTGTCCGTCCATGAATTACTTTCCCGAAAATGAATATCCTCCAGTGAGTTGCAATTAAACAACCAACCAAATGATGACTTTTCATTTGCAACTTTGCACTGAAAGTGGAGCCACGAGGAAGGGAACTCAAACCCCACTACAGTGGAGTGACTGATAGGCAGCAATTTCCCAGAGCACTCTTCTTCTCTCAAAGGTTGTCAAAAGCACAGTTCCTGGAGACTCTTCCAGCCAACACATTTCTAATGCATCCTGTTCTGAGCCCCAGGCCTCCCCACACTGGAAGCTTCAAATTCTTTTAAATGTCCCTTTGAGCCACCAGGCAGGCAGTTAGCTTGATTTTTTTTGTTTGGGAAGTTCAACACAGGTCACTTTCTGCCCTTGGAGAATTGAGAAAAAAAAAAAAAAGAAAGAAAACCACAAAACCCATGTAGCAATTATAGGACTTCAATTTCAATAGAAAAGTGTCCTTTTCTAGTGAAACCATTTTTATTTTAATTTACATTTAATTTCCTGATCTGTGGTGTCTCTAAATACCTGTGACATTTGGCCCCATACAGATATATTCTAGCAGGAGTTCATCTTATGTAAGCTATTTGCTGAATAGCGAGAGGTAGCTGATAGAAGAGAAATTTTAAATGTCTCTTGGTTGGTGTGACCAGTCAAACCTTTCTATTGACAGGGGGGGGGGGGGGGGAAGGCTAATGCATTTCAATTTTTTAATTAAAAATAGGACTGATTTTTTTAATCATTGTTTGACCTCTAACTCGTCTCTTCAGTTTTATTTGTTATTTCTAGTGGGAATCTAATGTTTAAAAATGAAATGGAACAGTACTAGTTTTCACAATTGGAGAGGAGAGTTTGAGCTTTTGAAATATGTTCTCAAATAGAAATTTCTGTTCTCAAACTTATAGAGCCACTTTGCATAAAATCTTTCTTTCTAACATTGGTCTCGGTGGAGCATGCATTTTTTTGTTGGTCCTGTAATTATTTCTTCAGAGAGGCGTGGTCAGCCAGGGAAGTTGTGGATCCCTGTGGTGAAAGGACTGTGCTTTCTTCTGGCTACTCTCATCCCTCTATTTCCTCATCACTTCCTTTTCCTCTTTTTCCGTGTGTGTGTGTGTGTGTGTGTGTGTGTGTGTGTGTGTGTGTGTGTGTGTGTGTGTGTGGTGTGTGTGTGTCTGTCTGTGTGTGTAGGCTCTACATTGCAGGAGAGGGGGGGAAGGCACCTTCCCTGTACTTAGGGAACATTTATTTCAGAGAAGAGTCTACTTGCAGAATGAGCCGCATGGACGTTCCTGCTTAATCTGATGCTCTTATACAATTAAAGGATTTGCTGGGCGCTCGGCTGTAGTCTTAGCACTGCTGATTGTGTGCGGACACTGCAGGAAACGGCTCTGTTCCACAGAGCAAGACCACAATGGAGCCCCGTGTGCATTGGTACATGGACAATTAAGTTTTAACAACAAAATTAGCCGAACAACTGGATGCTCTGGAAGCTGAGATCCCCCAACTTGGTCTTTTTTTCTTCCCCCCACCAGGAGTTATCCTGTGTACTGCTGGAAAGCTCAGCAGCCAGTATTGTCTCAGTGTTCCGAGGGGCTGTACAGACAGCAACTTCTTCCAGATTAATTGTTCCGGATGTATTACACCTAGTGAAAAAATGACTGGTAAAATACCGTTGAGTAAATCTCAAAATTACTGTTAAAGTGCTGCCGAGTAATTCTCCATTCTCTCAAAGAATTAATTGCCTCTTAATGTTTGCTTCCAGTTACAAGGGCTGATTTTACAGGACTTTGTCTAAAATGTATCATTTCTGCAAATTGCCTTTGGTACTTTGTAGGTTTTTAAAAACTGTTTCTTAACAGTGTTTATGTTTCCTTTTATTTGTGCTTCATGGGGAAGAGTGAAGTTTTGTTTTGTTTTGTTCTGTTTTGATTGAAAGAAAAGTAACTTACAAGATTGGAAAAGCAATTTCAGAGCCTGGGATAAACCCACACATTTCACCGGGAATATACTTTATCATGTCATGGAAGTATATGACGGTATAAAGCAACAGACAGAATTCCTTGTGACTCCTGCTTTAAAGGTTGATGTATAAAATGCAGCAAATTGAAAGGAAAACTTAAAATACATATATGTATGAAAATGCATGTTGTGCACAGCTCATTTTAAAGGAAACAGTGTTAGCTCTGGTGATTTCTGTGAAAGACTATGTGTCTTTTAACATATTTCTTGTAAATAACACTCAGTTTTTAAATACCTGGAATCTAAATGAATTTTCATAGGGACTAAAACCTGTGCAAAATTATAAAAACAAAGAAACACAGTATAAAACCAACCCAGCAGCCAAAGAAAAGTGTCACACAATACAAAAAGTGTTTTGTAATGAGTTCATGGGTTGCCTCCATGGCTCTACCAGTGAGCGCTGTCCAGGTTCAGAACCTATCAGTTGTCTTCTGCTTCCTGGCATTAGCAGAATAAACAAACCAATACAGCCTTGAAGGGACCACTGCATGGCAGTTAAAAAAAACTAAAGGAAATTTTGCTGAATTTGGCACAGGGTCTTTGCCCAGCTATTGTTACCTGTGACAAAAGGAACTCCGGTTAATCAGGACGCAAGTAATACTCTCTATACTTTAAACGTAAATCTGTCTTCCTACAAGTAAAAAGCAGAGTCAAACTGACAGGCTGACACAGTCCTTGAGAAAAAATACCGTTTTTAGAAATTACACAAAGCCAGAAATATTGAGCTTTGTTCTACCTCCAGTTCCACCAGTGTGAGACTTGATAGTATTAGAAGTGTTCAGCTTATGTTTAGAATGTAACATTTTTGAAGTTTTGAATCAGTGCATGTAAAGCTCTGAAAAACAAGAGTTTCTGAAAGAAACAATGAACATTAGCTTCAGCAACTCTACTTCCATTCACTGCTCTGCTGTGTGCAGGGATTGGAAGGGGGGAAAGCAAGACTTATTTTTACACTAGCGAAATAGAAACCGACTTCCTCTTTGGAGTTTTCCCAGAAAACTACTTTATAAAGACAAATTTAAATCTTTCCACTTTCCATCCTTGAAGGTGGTAAATATGATTGTGGTTTTATCCGTTTTTATTGTAAATGAAACAGAGTTCAGACCGGCCACTGTACGTCATTTGTTGGATGGCTGCCACCGACTAATGCAGACGCCCCACTGGGAGACCAGAGAAGCGCTACACTGTGATTCACCAGATTGTGTTAAATAGTCCAGCTGTTGCGATTTGAAAGATAGTTACCTCGGAAGTGAAATAGAAATGAACTTGGCATTTATGCCTCAAACCATTTTTATACTGTTTGGCAATCAGCTTTTCAGAGGTAGCATTTTATAAAATAACTCTCACCGCTTAAAGGTTTCATTCACTGTAATGTTCAAAATGTCCCACCTTTATATTATCAGTAAAATTAAGCTTGAGCGATATTCAGAATTTGCATGAAATAAGCATCCCCCCCTTCATTTCCTGAGCTTTGATTGTATTCAATTGAGCTCAGAACCGTGTCGATTAGGGGCTCTTTGGGGCATTAGTTAATTTGAATTGCAGCCGAAATGTTAGCTAGAATGTTGTTGAATATAATTGGGATGTGGAAAGTTGATTTTGAAAGGAATTTCATTGAATGCAAACAATGACGGGCTTTGGGGGAGGGGCATAGAATGCTTCTCTTCTGTCTCCTGTGACACGGTCAGAGAAATCACCGAATCCCTTTACCAAGTTCAGCTTTGGTGGAACTGTCTGCAACAGTTCTGATTCTTCTCACACCAGTGTGGTGTGGAGTCAGATCTTTTCTTTTACCAGCTGCCAGAGACCCTTGTTCTGGCTCTCCTGTAGTCGGGAGGACAGTGGCTGTCAGTCATGATAGAGCTGCAGATTAAGATCTTGAATCCTAGCTTTTCCTTGTTTTTTTCTTTTTTTGTTGTTGTTGTTTTTGTTTTGTCTTGAAACAACTGTTGAACGTGTGATCCAGAATGATCCACAAATAAGGTCGATTTGAGTGGATCACAGATAACTAAAAGTATGTTGAAAAAGAAGAGAAATCCTGGCTAAGATTCTGCAGTTTGGGCCCCAAGATGACTGATAACACTTGCTCTCCTGGAGAATGCATCAGACAGGAGAGGGACAGACTGACCCACAGCCTTCCTCACCCTCTGTGACTCAGCAGTCTTGCTTTATCGATTCTGCTCCTCAGGAGAAAGGGTGCGTGACTGTTTAGGAGTATGAACTTTAGTTGCTTATTTGTAGCCAGTATCCTTTGATGCTGCATTGAAGTAGAAAGTGGACAGAGCAACAGTGGTCTGCAACTCCTGTGTACTGCTGCTTGAGCTTTTGGGATCTGAGCTTTTGAGAAGCCTCGGGTTCAGACCTCTAGACCCTGGCTGGGCTCTCAGTGCTGTTCCTGAAGGATTCGTAATAGTTGCTTTTTGTGTTGCTGAGATAAAATCCTCTAAGGGAGAAAGGACTAATTCTGGCTCAGTTAGTCCATCGCAGTAGGGAGGATGTGGCTGGAGGCTGAGGCAGCTATTCACATTGCATCCACAATTAGGAAGCAGAGGACAATGAATGCTACAGATCAGCTCTTTCTCCTTTTTATTCATTTCAGGAGATGAGCCCAGGAATTGTGCCACCCGCATTCAGGTCCTCCCACCTCAGTTCACCTAGTCTAAGTAATTCCTCACGGGCATACCTCTTGTCTCCTAAGTGATTCTTGATCCTGTCAAGTGAACCATCAATGACATCATGGGAATAGAGATAGAAAGTTGCCCAGGGAGGAAGGTTTCTCATTCCAGAAGGACTTTGAGCAGCTCCCCCAGGGAGCCAAGAAAGGACCTAGAGATATCAAACTGTAGCTTGAGGAGTGGACTTCGTCCTCGCTGATCTGAAAGTGGAGACAATGGAAATAAGCTAGTAAAAATGTCCACAATTACCCTGTGGCACCAATGTTGTATTTGGAAAATAGCTCAGAGCTCAGGAGGAGGCAGGAAGGAGGCAGCCCAGACTCTCGCACTGGCTCTGCCATTCATGAGCTGTGTGCTCTTAGGCCAGGCTCTCCCCCTCTACACACAGCACCATCTCCATCTATAAAAGGGCAGTTTGGATGGATGACCACTCTAAGCCTTCTCTATGTTGCCCTGGGGTTCCCAGGCAGTACTGCTGTGCCTAGTACCTACTGTGCCTAGTTTAGTGAAAGTCAACCATTCTCAGGCTGGGATTCTCAGGCTGGCCAGCAAGTGACTTCTCAGGTTACACTGCAGATAAACAGCTTGCTTGAGGACTGAAAAACAGTGACAGAGATAGTTCCAGAAACAGTATCAACCCAATAGTCCATGGTTTCTAAGTTTTCAGCTCAGCCTGTGTGTTGCTGCCACAGGATGCTGAGAGCAGTTCCTGGAAATGTCTGATCCCCAGCTGATGAAGACAGTTTTTGCTAGGAGTTGTTAACCATCCTTCACCTGCAGATTCACGGGCACGAAAACAGTAGTTCACAGGAGCAACCAAGGTTGGTATGGATTGATGGTAGTTGCTCACTCCAAATGGCAGAATGAGATACACACTTGTGCATGCTTCCAGCAGACTGGCTGGCTGACAGCAGCGGGCTCACAAGCAAGCTGGTGAAGCTAACTGGACTTGACCTGCAAACTTACTCGGCTTTTACCTAAACCTAAGCTAAGCAGCAGCTTTACCCCTGGAATCCTCTACTTGTTTGTTTCCAGTTTCTAGTTGGCTATGAGAGAAATGTGCATGAGTATTACAAGGCTGAAGTGAGATAGTAATCTTTTAAAAACATTTTTTAAACCCCAAGAAGGTTCATGTACAGCAGGCTCTGGGATAGCTTATGTCAGGCATAATGTGCTAACTCACCTAGCTGGCATGTGGCAGTGGCTGGCCGGTGGATCCATGCTGCAGTTCCTCTCAGCTTCTCCAGCTTGCCCACCTCCCAGCTCTGATGCATGTGCGGTTCCAAGCGATAGGGGGCTCAGCTTGTCTTGCAGGGCTGGTGCATCAGTCTGACTGGCCTTTGTCAGAGAAAGATGCATTTCAAGTTTGTCTTCCATCTCTGCCAATTTACAGCGGTCTTGCCTTTTAGCTGCCCGGACACCTAACTTCATGCATAGAGATGGCAGACTCCCACAGACTATACCTAATAGTGTCCTCTGCTGCCCAGGGTCTAATTCCTGTAACAGCTCTTATCAGTGGCTTTGCTTTTGTGATAATGAGCTATAAGATGTTGTCTGGACCAGAGAAAGCCAGAACAGGTACTACCAAGGAAATGATACCCCAACTCATCTCTAGGACACAGTAGCAGGTGTTTTGAGAAATGTTTCATTGGCTAAGGTAGAAGGACAATGCCATCATGGTCTCCGTTCTCTCCATTCCTGGAGGATCTCCTTCCTTCCACTGCTCCCCAGGAAGACAGTGCTGTGTGGTAGTCACGTAGAGTGATGGCCAAGCCATGTCTTTGATATGGCCTGACAGCTATAGAATGACTCCCAAGCATTTGGATGGAGCTCATGGTGATAAGCGTTGTCTTTTGGGTTCAGGCTTTTGTGCCTTGTGAACAGGTCATGCAAGCCACCTTCCATAACAGATGGTTTGTTCTGTTTCCATGTATAGAAGAGACCCCCAGGTCCACTCTTACCAAAGCTTTCGATCTGGGTCTTCTCTAGTTACTATTTATTTGTTTACGCTACACATGATTTTCAATAGGTGCTGGGGATAGAATCTTAGACAAAACTAAACAGTCCCTGCCCCATCCATCATCAGAGAGACAAATAAGTAACATCTAATTAACCATGGTAAGTTCCGAAAGGGAGAAGCACCACATGTGAAAGTAGCTCAGATCTGACCTGCAAGAGGTCAGGGGAGTGGGAACTGGCGTGGACAGGCAGAGCCGTGAGCAGATGCTAAGCAGTAGCTCTCCATCATACATCAAGTGGGCCTGTGGTGTCCTGACTCGTGGTTCTCTGGAATGAAGAAGTCTTTTCCTGGAATTGGCCAGGAGGACCAGAATAGTCTTGAGAACGTTAGTGCTGCCACATTCCCTCTAGGCAAGCTCTGCAACCCAGAACCTGCCCAGAGCAGGTGTTGACCATTACTTCTGAGAGGACTCAGGGCCCACAGCCTGACACATGGCAAAAGTATGTTTGAGGGACACCTCTGTTCCCACAAGGAAATGTCACCTTCGTGGCATGAAAAACAGTAGCTTCTTGCATCAGAAGGGAAGCAACTTCTGAGGGAAAGGAAACGGCTTCTAAAATTCTGTAAGAAACTTCTCAAGAACCACGTTCTCCTGGTTACAGAAGTTTCTGGTCACTCAGTGTTGGAGCTTATTCCCTGAGCTCCCCCATCAGCCCTTTTCTCTGCCCACCTCCTGAGGTCAGGACTCCCTCCTGGGTGGTAATGGCTGTGGGGGGCACAGCTGCCTGCCACTCTCATCTATCTGTCCATCACTGAGCCAGGGTGATCCCCAACCCTCTCCATGCAGCCTCTTCACAGCTAAGCTGCAAACAGCTGTGCTGGGGGCTGGAGGGGGTGGGGGGCTGGCTTGGCTCCTTCAAGGGAGGTAGGACAGAGCTGGCGTGGGTGGTGTTTGGGAGCGCACCGTGGAGCTGTGTATTTCCCAAGAGGAGTATGCGACCATGCAGGTAGGTGCAGTTGGCCTTTGAACTTCCGTAGTCAATCGCTCTGACTTTTCCTGCCTTCTCTTTCCTGGCCTTCTGCTCCTGTGATGTAATCTGATAGCTGCTGCTTCCTTTTTTTTTTTTTTTTAAAGCCTTGCATCTCAAAGACTACCATGCTATGCATGTTGGTTAGACTTTGAGCTTTTTTTGTTGTTATTTTCCTGAATCCAGGAATCTGAAAGTCAAATGTTTTCTCTGTTTAGTTATTTTTCTATTTAACTCTCTTCGTATAGGCCTCCCAGTAAAGGTGGATACAGGAGAAAACGTGTGGGCAGTGAAAAGCAAGCTGAGCCAGTTGTAGTTTTAGATCCTGTTTCCACACATGGACCCCAAACCAAAGACCAGGCTGCTGAAAAAGACCCAACTCAGTGCAAGGAGGAAGGAGGCGAAACGCAACCGGAACGCAAAGATGACGGCGGTGGGAAAGCTGCAGAGATGGACAGTTCCCACTGCTGACCCGAAACCAGAGGAAACCAGAGGCGGCGTGTTCTCAAGTCCTTGTCGGTGAGCACATGGCTCATCCGGGCGTACTGTCAAGGGCTGTTGGACATTCCTTTGCTCTGGCCACACACTTCTTTGCTGGTATCACTTTGTAAGTAGCAATTATAAACATAAGTAAGCTGTTTAGCAAAATGCATCTTCTGGGTAGTTTTTGTTCTTTATAGGGTAAGGGTCCTTTCTATATGACGTCTGACTTCCCTGAGAAGGTGGCAGGAAACCCATATGTTGATGTCTTTGTAGGGAATGTGCATACTACTCTTCAAACTTAGGCATGTTGAAATTCAAGGTGGTTGCCAATAATTGGATAAACAGAGACCGCTGAACTTAAAAATGATCTTAAAAATGCACCCTTTTATCCAAGCCTTCTATGTGCAGCCCTAGCACCAGGGAGACTGAGGCAGAGGATTGCTTGAGCCTGGACTTCAGTTTGGGTCACATTGCAAGACTCCATCTAAGGAGATGAAGTCGCCGAAGGAGGCTCTGTTTAGGTCTTTTGATGGGGAAACTGAAGCAGCCTGGACGTCCATTTTGTAGGGGGCGCTGAGACCATATGCAGTAGAGCTCCAGAGATGGCATCAAGCTCCAAGGTCTCTTAGGTCTGAGTTGATTACAGTTAACCGCTTTGCTGAAAAACATGCCCCCATGTCCACGGCTTGCCAAGGACGTCAGGGGTAATGTTCCAGTTGCAGAACAGAGAACTAAAATGGAAGTCCAAACCTTGAATTTAAAAGGAATACCTTGGTAAACCATATTTTCTGTTCCACAAGTTAACTGTGTTTTCCCACACACTCTCGTAGCACAAATACCATATTTCACTCCAGTTTTTATGCACAGTGAAGATAAGTGACAAGCACATATTTTTTTTCCTTCACTGCCGTTCTATATTACATGGGTCTTTTGTTTTGTTTTGTTTTTAGAGGAAATTAAGTGGTAGTTTCTAAAAATACAATGTTTCAGACTACCACAGTGAATAAATAGAAATGTAATCAGGGATTTAAAAAAAAAAAAACTTATGCAGGTTTTCAAAGTTGATTGTTTCAAATTGGTGTTTATTTAAAATAAGTGGTAATGTACTTGAATGCACTTTTTATGATAATGATTCAGTAATGGTAATTTTACTATTAAAGAAAGTGAAAGGCTTAGTTTTGTTAGCATGACTCAGCATGTAGCTGTCAGGTGGTTCGCACCTGAGGGCAAAAGAAAATGATAGTAACAATTGCGGTAGTTGTGTCCGATTGTATTTCTGCACGTGTGCTGCTAGCGTAGGCTTGAGGCAGTGGGGAGGCGGGTGAGAACACTTCCTCGATTTGGAGACAATTCTCTTTATGTAGGTTCATTAGGCCTGACCGTTTCCATGTTCCTTCAGTGCTGATTTTACCGCTCCCTGTCAGTTTACTCATGGGGAATTAAAAACGTGATTTTTTTTTTCTGACTGTGTGTTCCCATAACTGAATGATATGCTAACTGCAAGTGGTTAATTTGTTGAGATGGGTTCTGTTATGCTGTGATATGAACTCTTCTCAAACACAACACATTAAAGGAGACACACAACAGCTTCTCATTAAGGGTCAGTTGTGGTTATTGACATGTTGAAGTTCTCCAGCCTAGAGGGACACTTTAATAGAATTCTGCTTCTGACATGCCAGGAAAACTTTCTGCTACCCCCTACCTTCCCAGCCGCAGACTAAGCCAGTCTTGGCACTCTCCAGCAGAAGGGTGATGAGCGGGTAGCACCAGGAACCTTCAGGAGACAGCTGGCTTTGAGCGGCTCTCTTCCATGCTTCTTGAGTCTGCCACCAGGTTGCTGCTGGGGGTCTTACGCGCATTTGGGATAAAAAACAGGCATGCTGCCTTTCTATACTATTCCCTCACATATCAACAGAGTACCATGGTTGAAAAGCAGCCTCATTTCCAGCAGAAGTTAACCATTGGGTGAGGCGTGCTGGCTGGGCCAGGTTGTTTTGAAAGCATCTTTGCCTTTCATACTTTTGAAAATAGGCTTTCCTTCCCTGTGACCACAAAGCCTTGCAGATGACTGATACACAGGTATTTGAGGTAGACTTTGCTCACTCTTTCCCTACAGTTTTTCTATTTTCACCTCAGCTTTAAGGTTCTGCCCTTTACCAGGGAGGCTGTTGGCAAAGCAGGTGGTGTGTTGTATCTTCAAGATACGCTCTTGGGTGTGCGCACAGAAAGGCTTCTTCGACGCATTCAACTCATATGGTCTTTGAGTTGGGAGGGACCCCACATCTCTCTTTTCTCTAGCAGGACATTTATTCTGTTTTGAAGATATGGATTAGGTCTCTGCTGTAGCTCTCTTGACTACTTCCAACACTCGAGCAGCCACAGTGGGCAGAAAGGTATGCGGGCCCCTTGTGCTATTTAGTAAAGGAAGATGTCTCTCTCCTCCACTGGGAGAGTAAGAATGTTATTTAAATGCCTGAAGCCTTTATATCTGAGCAAGTCCCATACAAACTCCCATCGTAGACATTAGTTTTCCAGCCTGTGGCATCTGGTTGACGGGAGTCACCAGGGCTTCCAGCACCCAGAGTGGGTTGTTCTGAGTAAAAGGTGGTAGTGGTGGTGGGTGGGTGTTATGGCTTTGCCAAGTAACTCCTTCCTTACTTTCATGAACAGTAAGAGGGTTGTTGTACAGGGAAGTTGTTGACTGTGGGTCATCTTTTCAGACCACTTTAGGTTGCATGTTGGGCAAGTGATAGCTTGTATTACATTCTTAAACTCATCCTGGTGTTTCTGCAAAGGCCCACTATGTTCAATCACTTCCAACAGAGAGCAACTTGAACAGTTGTGGAGGATGGGTAACCCATTTGCCATTGTTACACAAGCCCTGGAATGGCTTCATTTCCCAGCTCACAGTCATTTTTAATCTAGGCTATGACTAATTCCTTTCTTTTTTTTTTAAAGGCAAATGAGGAACTCATTTATTCAATAAAACTAACTCCTTTCATCTCCTTATAGATCTCCTTATAAGCAAGGGAAGGAGGGAGGGAGGGAGCATGTGAATAAGAAAATTAATAAATAATAGAGACAGTGCTTAGCCCTCTAAGGAAAGTCCCTAGCCATCGGTGCACAGTCCTCAAGCAAGGCTAATGTGAGCAGAGTGCATTCTGGGCTGGCATTAAGGTACTGACCTGGTCATTTATTTTGCTCTGGTTCCATGGATTAGAATTATCTCCATTGCATGGTATACTCATACCGTGTGTGTGTGAGGACAACTGCTAGCACCAGGCGAACATCTTGTCGTACCCGTCCTGACTTTAAAACGGATTTCCCTTCAATCTCCTCTGCCCCACTGTTGGTTGTTAAGCGTCAGGAGAGACGGTGGCCACCACAAACTGTGACACATCTTCCCAAGCTTGGAGCGATGCTAACCAGTTCCCCGTGCCATGCTCCAAAGAGCCTGCCACTGAGCCAATCTCAAATCACGGTGCTGAGGGGAGGAGGCTGGTTCTCCCATGAGGACATGATGTTCCCTTGGCCATTCTCTTCAAAACAGACTATTTAACTGAAGTAATTCTGCTACAGGCCAGGACACTACAATTTGATGCAGTCTTTAGTTACAGCAGCCCTTGTAATAACCCACCTAACAAAGCACACGATAATGTAAAGGGGTGGCCGCTATTCTTCCCGTATTTGAGTATTTACTTCGGTGTTCTCTGCTGAAAGCCCAGCACTGACTCACAAAAGAGGCGCATCTGTCAACACGGATTTGTCATCATTTTTAACCACTTGCTGCTCGCTTCTTCATGCTGCGGTATCAACAAGAGGGTCAGAACATTCATCTACACGTGTGCTGATTAAGTTATGCCCACCTTTGTGCCAAAGGGATCTGGGGAGAAAATAATACAAGAACAACAGTGACGACAGTAACAGACGAGGAGGGATGGGCGAAAGGCAACCAGTGTAGGAAGCTAATTCAAAGTGTTGCCGCAGACGCCGCCGGGCAGCCCTGTGGTGCACGGCCCTGTGGTGCGGCCCTGTGGTGCAGCCCTGTGGTGCTTGGTGTTTGTGCCTGGCCATGAAAACCATCTGAAGGCAGCAGAGATCCTAACAGAATCAATGGATGCCTGTGGGGCACTGGGGACTATTCAGGGAAAGAGTCCTTTGGGTTTAGAGGTGTTCTGACTTGTGCGGGGCAAGGTACATGACTGAGGATGGGACTGGCATCAGAATGGATTAGCCTCTAATGAAGTTAGGTCATGACCTTCAGAAGGACAGCAGATCCTGTGTCGCCATGGCAATGTGATGGCTGTAAAATAAAGCTCTCGGAACTTCAGACAAAACCATCAGAGAGAGATTTTATCCAACGGTGAGACCAAAAGAATAAAAAGAATGCACGAGCTGGTGGAGTGAAGAGTCGAGCCAGCGTGGAGACTCTTCACACCACAGACACAGACAACACTCGCAGTACTGCTATCCCCTGGGAGTCCAGCCCCATGAGGCTCATAGTTTAGCTGATTCCTCCACAACTTCTGGGGGGAAGATGGAGTCCAGGGGACCAAGAGTTTCCTCAGCAACAGCCTCTGGTGTCTTTTCAGCATCCTCTTGAAAGGAAGCAAAATTGTGTTCTTCACTGGAACCTATTTAAAAAATAAATAAATAAAGTTTATAGTCCTGACCAGTAAGTAGTGTTGATTCCTATGTCATGTCTCCCAGGATTAAAGCTCTTCCTTCACCAGACCCATCCAGAACAGATCCAGACTGAGAACAGCCTGCCTCTTGCTCTGTTCTGTTTGTGTTACACCGACTGTGACATTCAGGGCACTGATTTTCACCAGCAAAGGCCAGCCCTGCACATGAACACAAAGGAGCACCAGCCACCCCAAAGGAAATAGAGCAGACATGACCGTCCCAGGCAGCACCATACATAATAACAACCATACTTTAGTGGCTGACATTTTGCCAAGATTGCCTCCTCAAAAGTGGGAGTGAAGCTATTTATTTTGCTAATTTGGGGTGTTCTTGGTGTTTGTCTAACAGCTTTAGAGAAGTTCTCACTAATCGGCCTAATCCATTCCAGAATGCCAGGGGCACTGGCCTAGCACCTAAGAAGGGGTTGGGCCTCCTCCAGTCTCCCAGGGTTCTTTTTGATGTTCTGAAGCAGCTGAGTTTCTTGAGAACTGGTGATAGGAGAGGTCTCTGAAGGCCCCACAAGTCAGAGTGACAAAAGATAAGAAGATATTTAAAAACAATATAATTTGGCCTATGGGGTGGGAGGGCAAGCCATTGTATCACTCGGTAAACAACACAGATTAACTTTGGACTGCCTTTAAAAGTGAATATACAGCTAGCTTCTCTCCAAGAGGGACACAAGAAGCTCCCCATGCAGATTTCTGAAGTTTGTGTTTCATAAGCAATCGGTTACTTTCTTGGGGGACCTTCTCCTCTCTGTGGTACCACGTCCGAGTCAACGTGCTGCCTACATGTGGGAAGTGAAACAAGTTGTTTCCAGAAGGAACACATGTGCTTTTAACTTCCAGGGGCTGTGCAGAGAAACCTTAAGTATAATTTGGGCCATAACAAAAGGCAGGCTTGGAGATTCCAATCAATTAATTCTATTGAAAAGCACCAAGCAGCCTATTCAGCAAGGAGAAGGGTGGTGAGAGTCTTAAGCATTCAGGTAAATAGATAATCCATTAAGCCGACAATGGACATTGTGGCGAGTGCCATCCTGCTCTTGTCAGCTCTGATTTATAGTCTTTGGATTGTCCCGCCCTCCTGCCGAGGGACTTCTATTCCCTCCCTTCCAATCTTTGTTCCCTTATTCACGGCCAAGGGAAAACAAAGCAGGAAAGCAGCACATACCCCATGTTCCACTCTGGATGAGTTCTTCCTCTATAGCCAGAAGGCGGTTGTATTTGGTCACCCGTTCACCCCGAGAAAGACCCCCCAACTTGATAAACCGGGCACCGAGTCCAACAGCCTAAAGTGGGGGAAAACAACTCATTTTAAACAGGGGAGTTTGGGTTTTAAGCAGTCCTCTGACGAGAAAGGGAACTGCTGCAGGATTCTGTGTGTGTGTGTGGGGGGGGGGGGGTTTCTCTTCGTCTTTATGGAAGTAAAGTGGCCTGCTGGCACGCTGAGCACTGAAGGGCAAACAGATGGTGTGCCTGACAGGCCATCGGGCACTTTACTAGTCCTGAGAGTGCGCCGATTTCATGGGAGCACGGCCTGGCCTTTCGCACCCGTCTTAGAGGGAAGATTGCAAGTGTACACCCCAGTCATTTTATACTGTGCCCGTCATTTTCCCTGGACTTCAATTTTGCCTCTTTTAAAAAGTTCAAAGATTAGCGCTTTGCAAAAGGGAGCTGTCTGGGAGGAAGCAAGTCTATTTCATAAAAGGTTACTCGACTTTCTCCACCAAAGACTGCATTTCCCTGAAATACCAATTCATCATAAAAGCAGTGTTTTGGCAATTTTGCAATTGACCATCCTTCTGCACTTACCAGATCGACAAGGCTGTCATCAGAGGACTCTGCTTCCGTGCTCCCCAAGATGGCGAGCTGCTTCTTACCTGCAAGAGCAGCTCCCGTCAGTCATGTGTGGCTTACAAGGACTCTGATCAAAACTACAAGTTTCCTAGAGATTTCGGAGTTTCTGGGGATGAACCAAGCTATCTAACCACTTGAGCATTCTCACCCAAGCATCTACATTTTTATCGCCCTGGCTTTATCTGTTTGGTTCTTTTTTAGTGCTACTAAAAAACAAAAAGGGGGGCAAAGGAGACGCTCCGTGGGTAAAAGCACTTGCTGCACAAGCATGGGGGCCTGAGCTTGAATCCCTGGGGCCCCTGTGAAAGCTGCATGCAACACCACTGACTTCTGTAATCCCACAGCAACGTCAGTATTTCCACAGGGGGAGGAGAAACTCAGGAAGCCCTCAGGATAGCCAGCCTGGCCTGTGCAGTGGGACAGTGACAAGAGACTGTCTCAAACAAGGTGGACGGAGAGGACCAGTACCTGAGGCTGTCCTTTGACCTCCACACAGCGCGTGCACTCACACGCACATGTGAGCATGCATACGAAACCACAAAGGCATATGTTATTAAATTTAAGATACATTGACTATAAGATACAGTATTATTACTACTAAAAGGATGGGGGGCCATGCTCAAATCAGATCAACTTTTAAAGGTCATAGCTATGACATTCAATTCCATTGCTGTTCAAGAGAGAAAAATGTGCTTCAAGGGCATGGGCTACGGAGTCCTTCCCTGGCACAGCAACTTTCTCAACTCATCCTGGGGGAGTTTACTCAAAGGAATGTTTTTTCTGGAGTTGCTAGTATTTATACATTTGAGGGTCTCAAAACCTCTTGAAACTCGCCAAAGTCTATAAAAGGCAGAGCCCTATAGTGACAGTTTGTATTTTTCAGGCAGGAAGCTTTCCAACCGGCACCTTCTAGTCAGTTCTGCCAGCCCACCTTCTGGTACCTGCCCCATCCCCTGGCTGCCAGGCTGGCTCTGAGCCCTGCTCCAGGTCTGAGGCTGTCCTTCTGTCTAGCTCACACCCCTGATGATGTTATCTCTGTGTCAGGGACTGCGTAAGTGTACAATACAAGACAGCTATGACCTCACTGGAATTACACTGCATTGGGGATATCAGCCTTTAACCACACAAGTCTTCACAGTTATCACCACAGAGAGAAAATACAGGTGGGTACTGCTATGATGAAAGTCCAGAGCAAAACCATTAGGGGTCAGCAGGTCAGGTATGGTGTAAACATCAGCACAAGTTCATTTAAGTCAAAACTTGAAGAATGAGGAGGAGTTGGCCAAGTGAATGGCAAGGCAAAGCATTTTAGTCAAAGGAATAGCACGTCCTGACTTTGAAACATATGGAACTGAAAATGAACAAGTGTGGGCAAGTGGGATCACTGAGGGCCAAGGGAGAGTTTAACCTCTGCAAACCTCCATTTTCATCAGGAAAATGGAGAGGGCGGTGTGTACTACGACATTTGCTGTGAGGGTTCACCCTGAAGCTGAAATGGCTGTACTAGTACTACACAGCTGCTCTCCCTGGTGCCCCAAATCTACCAGCAGTGACCCCTTGGCTCCACGAGTCATCCCTCGGACCCTGTTCTGGGATCCTGCTCCTTCCAGACTCCTTGCTAGGGACCCGCATCCAGGTACCTTCCTGATGCTACATAGCGTTGTCAACCTGCAGGCAGCTTCCTGGTACTGCAGTCAGCAAGCCTCCTTCCTGCTCCAGGTCCCTGTGCTGACAGAAAAACTGCTTCTCCTAAATGGAATCTTCCTGCCATTTCCTGCTGAGATAGACCAGTTCCCCTCTAAGGGTGATCTCGCTCCAAATTCCGCCCAATCCCAGACTCCTGACGCCAGTGTAAAGCAAAATGGCCCCGGGAGGTCTGGGTATATGACAGGCAATTAAGTTTCAATCAAGTTAATTGCCACGTCCTTACTTGGGCTGTGCCTGCCTGGAAGATTAGAAGCTCACCCTTCCACATAGAATCTCCTGGATTCATGGAGGAAATGAATCTATTATTAAATTAATTGCATGTATCCATGTGGGTACATGTGTATGCGTAGGCAAGCATACATACATGTGTATATGCATCTGGAGTTCAGAGGACAGCGGGATCTCTCATTAGCTTAGAATTTCACTAAACAGGCTGGATTAACCAGCCATCAAGTCCAGGGAACCCCTGTCTCTAGTTTCCATCACACCATCACTGGGATTATAAGCGTGCACTTGACTTTTTACATGGGTTCTGGGGATTGAACTCAGGTCCTCAGGCTTATGAGCAAACACACTGGTCATGATGTGGAGGTAAGGCTAACACATCCACCCTTCTGCTCCCTCATGGTTCCTGGTGCCTCACCTTTATGAATGTCAAGCTGTTTCCTTGAGCCAGAGGACTGCATTGTCTCTGGTGAGCTAGCCAAGGTACCAGGTATTTCCCAGAGCAGAATTCAAAGCTTTAGGCCTGTTCTTTAGCAGGAAGGGCTGGGCACCCCTTCTGAGTCTCTGATAGTCCTCTGCACCCCAAAGCCACAGACTAAAGCAAATAGATGGGTATGCTAGGGTGGCTCTGCCCTCTGTTAGGGGCAGAAAGCCCTCCCCGCTGTGAAGCCACTATAGGTCGTGATCAGTGAAAGATCTGACCTTGTGGACTAAGGCTGCCGCAGAACATCATGGTGCCAGGTGCTAAGCTGCACTCAATCCCCCACAAATGGCTGAACTTTCTTTGCTTTCAAGACTTAATCCTCACGTTTTATTAACGTGGACATACTGTGTGGGTTTGGCTCCTTGCATAACCAAGCCATTACGGGTCTCTCAGATCGATATTTTACTCACCGTCGATAAGATGGGTTATTTCTACCAAGTCAGACATTGTGGTTTGGTTTGTATGGTTTATGATCAGCCCGTGAGATTTGGGGGTGCTGATATTTCTGTGCTCTAGGAGTTTAGAGACGCTTCTGGAAGCAGCCCCTGCAATTATGTAGCACCTGGGAGCGAGAGCATTATAGATGCTGTCCCACTGTTCGGCGTCCTGGGTAAATAGTTAAGAGCTGATCATTATAATGCATTGAATGCCATCACAAGACAACAGCACTAACAGCATACCATCAAGTCACACACTTTCTCTGAAACACATAAAATATTTTCCTTGACATCTGTGCCCTAAGGATTTCTGTGCCACCGCCATACAAATTAACAAGCTTCGTGGAGAGAAGCTCCAAGTAATTTAATTTGAGCCTGAAGATCTTGTGGAGAAAAAAACAAAAAACACAAAAAACCAAAACATTGGTGTCTGAAGTATTGTCTCCACACTGCCCATGGGGTTGAGGCCCAGCTATCGCCATCCATTGTTTTGTCCGCAGTACAGTTCAACACTGGCTGGTTAGAAGGTTCTCCAGTTACTTCCATGAAACAAACAAACAAAAGCCTGGGGAAAAAAGCCATCTTTATTTGTTAAGACTATTGTATTAATAGTCAATTAGTAATTATTAACCGTTAATAGTCAATAACAAGATGGCAACACCACTGTGTGACATGAAATACTTAATTAGATGTGTGTTTATGCATATACCTACATGCACACAAAGTCATCCTGGCCACTGGACCAGATTTCAAGCCAGCCCATAGTTGCTGGCTGTGTGGGTGGGTCCTCTCACATTGACAGAGCTATGGTGTAGTGGGTAGCTGTTCCAGCTTTGACCTGGAAGTACTACCCGCATTGAGGCTTCGGTAACTGTCATGCCTATAAAGGGAGCCGAGACATGATCCCGAAGCTGTGGTCAGTCTCAGGCTTGTCATTACAAGGCTCAGAGAGGCCCCGAGTTCAGCTGTATTTTCTGAGAGTGCTGTAAGTACTCTAGGCTGTGAGAGGGGAGCCCTGAAACTCCAAATTAGATCTAGCTTTCCTGTTGTCTGGAATCCAATTAGTTGTCTCAGAGGATATCTGTTCAATATGCAGATGGTTCTCCAACTCATAAAATCATGAAATTCAATTTGGACATGGTCTTCCGTGGCCTTTAGATGACCCTTGGCAGGGTTTTCCTCTGAATGCACTCTGAAACCTCAGGATCCCAAACCTTCTCAGAATACAGTCGTGCTACTTGTATGCATATGTAGAAACTGGCCTTCGCCTGAGGAGTATCTGGCTTTCTAAAAGTCCTGTTTCCATGAGCACATGAAAATGATATATGATTAACCTATCGAAGCTCTGGCTGGCACAGCAGGGCCGGCTTCCATCAGCCAGGCTGCTTGTAAATACACAGGTACTCCTGAAGGGCTTGTTTCATTTCACAGACAGGCATGCTCCTAGGTAATTGTGCTTCTGCTATTCATTTGCTTGGTAAGTGACTTTTCATAAATGCCAAAACAAAGCAGCCCAGCCCAGCCCAAATTACAACATGTTCCCAGCAACAGAGGTCCAGAAGAATGGGTTTTGTATTCTGCTTTGTTATAAAATGTGAAAGGTGAGACTCCTTACTTTATCACATGTAAAACAGAAAAGGTGGACCCTGCTTACCTCCTTCCTGAAAGGATCAATTAAGGCAATAATGGAAGGATACTTGTTGATCAGATCCACGTAGAGGTCCACCATCTCAGCCATGCTTTTGTACGTGCCCGCCATCACCTCGTACTTCCCTTTACTCTGATGTGTGTGAGGAAGGCGGTGAAAGATAAACGGTGGGTTCTCTGGATGGTGAAGGTGTCATTCAAACTCTCTTTCATAGCAATGATTATACACTAGCTCTTTTCAAGGCACATTCCGCTGCAAAATCTATGCACTGGTACTTTCTAATTCTCTCAGAGATTGTATCCTGACCAGTTTCCCCTTTCCCCTCTCCTGTACTTTAAATTTCATAGTTTTTAACCCGGGGAAGGCAAGTCGCCATTGCTCTGGATGCCCCAGAGAGCTCTTCCCACAGACTTCGGATGAAGCCTTCTGCACAAAAAAAAACACATCAGGTACAGAGTGGGAGGAGAACGGCCTTCTGTTTAGGGTTATGACACAGTAGTGCAGGCCCCCAGTTGCCTGGGTAGGTGGACAATAACACAAATCCACCAAGGGTCACACAGAGCAGCAGTGCAGACCTGCCCACTCTGGAACCCACTGTCTTTCAACTCTCAGAGAACAAGTCACTTGTTTCCCTTTCTGTAAAAGTAAATAAACTCTGAAATCAGGGCAAAGCTTTTGCACACTAACACCCAAGAGGAGCGGCACGCGGTCCTGGAAAGGTGGCTCGTCCTCAAGTGGCCGCCACTTGCCCTGGAAGGGGAGAGGTGTTCTGATGCAAGCCTATTCATTTGATTTCTGCAAAGGCTCGTGGCATTAAGTATGGAAGTAAACAGGGTTAAAGGATCCAGTTTAGTCCTGCAAGACAAAGCAGCTCGCTCCCAAGTTTGTGACCAGGGGTGGCACCAGGGATGCTTAAGTTAGGGAGGGAGGTGGAAGTGGGCGGTTTGCTTTGCTAATACCCTCCTGCTGTTCCAGCTAATAGAATGGACTCTACTGGAACTAAGCAGGTTCCTAAGAAGTCTACAGTTAAAAGGATTTTCTACCTTTTTCACATTAAAAAGCAGCAAGAAGTTTTAGCGTCTATAATGAGAAGCTTAAAAATCCTATCTTGTCGGTGAAGAAATGCTAATGACTTTGAACTAACATTATTGTAAGAATTACCTGATATCAAGCTAATACATTTTACTGAATATAAGCAATAAATACCCATTCTAGCTAGCACTAGCAGTCAGTATATTCATAGTTCTGGGTATACGTTGCTGATGCAAACATGCAATTATTTTTCTTAATGGTATGCCTAGGAACCAATCATTACATGAAGAATAGGAAATTACTTTAAACATCCCTTTATGTGCTTGGTTTCCTTAGAGAGTAAAATAACTTCTAGAAATCAGCCAAAACTTAGGGTTCTTCTATACCGTTCAAAATTTTCTTTGTAGTGAAAGTCAGAATCACAGTTAAGTGAAATCCTACTTGCCATGTCTCCTGAAGCGACATTAATTACCAAGTTGGCACAAGTGTGCTTGCTTCAAGATGACAGGTTATTTGTAAAACTGAGAACCAGCATTGGTGCATCTGAGGATGGGAAGTGTGTGCAAGTGTGTAAAATAGGAAACTGACTAGATTTCCTAATGCACAGATTCCCAGGCATAGAGGTGAACTGCTGCTGTAGCCTGGGGCTGAGGGTGGGGGGGTCAGCTTTCATTTCCTTTTAAAATATTTCTCTCTGTAGGTGAAGTGATTGCCAGGTGATGGTCCAGGTGGGGGGACAATAATGTATTTAGTTGGAATAAAACCATATTCCTCATAAACTTAATAACTTGGGGATGTGGCTCAGTGGTAGAATGCCTTGCCTGGCATGTGTGAAGCAGGGTTCGATTTCATGCTCTTTCATGCTTGACAGATTCAGCATTTACCAACCAAATGATTTATACTCACAAAACATACCAGACTGTTAAATTATTTCCCAACAGCTTTCAGGATTATACTATAAATCATGCTATTAAATAGGTTCCTAAGAAGTCCAAAAATGAAGGGATTTTAATATGTTTTTCATTTTTAAAGCCTTCATTTTATGTGTCCATTTTAATTGCAAGATTTCTATATATGATCATGATATTTCATGTTACTTTTAAAAATTAATAGTGCATTATTTTCTAGTCATTACCTAATTTGGCTTTCTCAACTCCGTTTTTATTTATGCATTTATAATAGCATCTGTTCAAAAAATATTCAGGTAAGTTCTAGTTTAAAAATCATGTCCTGCAAACAGGGAGGCCGCTCTGGAAACTCACATAGTCCATCAACTCGTGCGCAGCGCAGTTGATGGCCAGGTGCAGGCTCATTCCCAGCTCTATCCCCAGGTTCGAGCAGATCCCCTGAATCAGAAGCAGTGGCTGCTCTAAGGTGTCATAGTTAACCGTTAGACAGCCAAGGTGAGACATCTTGCCAGTGATTGGCTGCTGCAAGATCAAAGGAGAACGATTCAGGTCACCATAGTGTGTGAAGGTTCTTGGAGCGCCCTGCGACAGACATGGGTCTCCAGAGACCTCTTCCTTCCATGTTTGATGGCGTCTACTTCTGACCCTCCCCGCCCAGCCCTGGTCTGAGTCTTTAATCCCCAACACCATCTGCTTTTCTTTCTTCCTAACTATTCTACCTGACCAACTCTGCCCTTGTTCACTGGGCTAACCTGAGCCACCAATCACCAGGCTATCCCTGGAAATATCCATGGATCTCTACCTTGGTTAGTCCTCCTCTTCCAAAACACTTTCTTACGTTCAGGTTTCTTCTAGGTGAGTATCACGGTTAGCTGTTGTTTGTTTGTTTGTTTAGTACCAGTACCAGCTCATCTGAGTTGCTCTGACCTCCGTGAGTGTGAACACTGCCTTTTTTCTTTCTCCCTCTGTTAGTGACGCTATGAGTTTCTAGGCTATCCTATGCCACTCTGTTCTTTATAGAGACAGGATTCAGTTCAGTCCCAGTAGTCATAAAGAATACCTCTCCATCCTAAGATTTCAGTTAATGCCAGGCGTTGATGGTGCACTCCTTTTATCTCAGTACCCAGGAGGCGGAGGCAGGAGGATCTCTGAGTTTGAGACCAGCCTGGTCTACAGAGTGAGTTCCAGGACAGCCAGGGCTACACAGAGAAACCCCTGTCTCAAAAGACAAAACAAAACAAAACAAAAAAAAGGGAAAGAAAAAAAAAAAAGATTTCAGTAGCGGATGATCTCTCCAGGAAACTTGCAGCCAGGAAGAGGAAGACTGAGGCGCCAAGTCTACATTAGCACTCTTGGAATAAAGTCTCCATTTCTTTGACTTAGTCCTGGTCTTGGAAGAAAAGCACTAAGAGGGGGTGGGGTGGGGGAGGGAGCAGGGCACATGCAGTGCCCAAAGGGGGTGGAGAACACATGCTTACCTGACCTCTTTTGCCTGCATCATGCCCTTTTTTGGTCTCTGGTTTTGGAGGTGGGGGCTATGGGATGAGAAAATGAAGAAAAATGTATCACTTGGTATTTTCAGACATCCCTGTGGCAGCAAGCAGAGCTGTTGGCCCTGAGGCTGGCTATTCTTAGGGGAGTGGTCTTCTATACCATGAATCTCATGCATACGAAGTTGGCTACACAGACACAGAGATCATTCCAGAAATGTTCTTCAAGTCCCTCAACCTCAAGTCTGCCTTTAGTTCATCCTCTTCTGCCCTTACCCCACTGCACATTGGTCCTCAAAGCATATGCAGGTCACATTAGGAACTCCTGGTGTGTGCACACACTCCTTCTGGGCAGGAGCATAGCAAATCCTCTCCTGACCTCAGAACTACTACCTGCCAATGTGGGATTTGCTTTCACAGGCTCAATATTTTCAGAATAAAATCAAGGTGTATTTGATTTTTGGAGAGAGCCAAAGGTCATGAAATACTTTATAAATCCTAAGTGATGATCTTAGTAAAGAGCCAGTTTCTCGGGGACTAAAATGGATTGTCCAATACCCTGGAAGATAGATCCACTGCCAATGAACAATGTATGCACTTGGATCATAGGTAGCTTCACCTGCCAACTTGACACAAACCCAGAGTCACCTAGGAGGACCGTCTAGGTCAGACCTGGCCTGTGGCCACGTCTGTGAGGCTTTTTCATTTTCTTTTGTCATTTCTTTCTTTCTTTCTTTCTTTCTTTCTTTCTTTCTTTCTTTCTTTCTTTCTTTCTTTCTTTCTCTTCTTTCTTTCTTTCTTCTTCTTCTCTTCTCTCTCTCTTTCTTTCTTTCTTTCTTTCTTTTCCTTTTCTTTTTTTTTTCCTCTTTTTTTTGGTTTTTTGAGACAGGGTTTCTCTGTATAACAACCCTGGCTGTCCTGGAACTCGCCTGAACTCAGAGTTCTGCCTGCCTCTGCCTCCCAAGTGCTGGGATTAAAGGTGTGCACCAGCACAGGCTGGCTGTAAGGCTTTTCTTAATTGTTAATTGATACAGGAGAGCCCAGCTGACAGTGTGTGGTGCCATCCGTAGGCTGCTCCCCTAAACCCCCTTTTCTAACATGCCTTTTACACCCCTCCCATTAGGACAATCAGCCCCTCATACCTGGGAGCTCCCTTTTTCCTAGTCCTCCCCTAGAGGTGCGCCTCCTCCCCTTCCCACTCCATCATGGCCATCCTGGCTGGATTTGTACAGTGACCTGCGCCCCCACCCCCTTTATAATTAAACAGACCCCGGAAGTGCTGGTTCCAAGATGGACCCAAGATAATGTTAGCGATTTTAAAGTGATGAAATGTACAGACCATGCAAACCACGACAGAAAGAAAGGTAGCTGAACAAGCCGGAGGAAGCAAGCCAGTAAGCAAGGTCCCTCCATATTTTCTGTTCCAGGTTCCTGCCCTGACATTCCTCAATGGTAGACTGGTACCCGGAAGTGGAAGCCAAATAACCCTTTCCTCCCAGGTTGCTTTTTTGGTCATGGTGTTTATTGCGGCACACAGAAGTGAGGCTAGGACAACTTGGTTTGGATGGGAAACCCGAAGCAAACAAATGCATTCTCCAGAGCAACAAGAGCAACAGTGATTTAATCCCAAAATGAAGTACAAACTGGATTTTGAGTGTCAGTAATTACCACAAGCTCCCTTTACATACCGTCTCCATCACTCTGTTAACTTGTTTCTGAATTTCCAGAAGGCAAATCTATACCCTGTAAGCAGAACAGCCATGGTGTACAACTTCAGTCTGCAGATTTTAAACATAAGACTCATAGCCTGACGGCCAGTGTTTACTGAGACTGTTCATGGACCCCCCTACTGAGGACTGCCAGTTAGTGGATGGTGTGGCCTACACAATGAGAAGAGCAAATGTTCATCTCTGACCCCCACTGGCTTGAGTGTGAGCGACAGGCTCTCTGCCTTGGTATCTTCATTGTGAAAACCGACTAACTATTCTTTATCATAGCCTCTTGGCCAAGCTGGACAACGTCACAATACATGTCACAGGGCACCAAGGAAGCCTGGCTAAATTAGTTTGAATCCCCTGTCCACCTAAGGAAGTAGAGCACTAGGGCTGGAGAGATGGCTTATCTGGAAAAGCACTCGTTTTTTGCCGGGGACACGGGCTCAGTTCCCAGCATCCACAGGACAGCTAACAACTGCCTGTAATTCCCCTTGCAGAGAATCCAGCACCCTCTTATGGCCTCTTCAGGCACTGTACAGACAGGGTGCACAGACAGACATGCAGGCAAAACACCCATACCACATAAAATAAGTACACCTTTACAAGGAGGAAGAGAAGCAGGTATGGTCCGATGGTGAGGGCGTCTGCACATGAAGATGAAGGGCGACGTGCAGAGCGCTCTGGGGCCCGAAGAGCGCGGTGACAGTGACTGAGAGGGGTCCTGGCAACAGGGTCTGAATATGACCTGACAGATAACCTGACAGCGGGAGTGCACAGGTAAACTCTAGTTACCTGGAAATGTAAACTGTGAGGTAATGATAATTTTGTTTAAAAGGGATCCTTTTTTACAGAGAAAGCAAGTGAAACTTTTATGAAGCTTATTTTCACAAACTTAGGAAAACTGCACTCACTGCAGGAGGAGTGGGGGGGACTTCCTCGGCTTTTTTTTTTTTGAAAGCATTCACCATAGCATGAACCTTAGGTAGTTATTTCTAACGCCTAACTGGTAGAGGACTTGGAGCATAATGACCCTCAGGGCACTAAAGGGCAACGTAGACATCACCAGCACAACCCTGAGAAGTGCAGCTCTGACTCAGGATGTGCTCATCTCACAAATAAGCACGGAACACCCCATGGATTGCTGGGAAGCACAGGCTTCTGTTACAGCCAACGAGTAAAGGTGTTCTCCGTACTCTCAGATGATAGCTTCCACAAGACCTTGCTCCTGGCGAGTCAGCACCTGCAGCCAAGGCTGTACCAAACCAGACCTGTAAGTGGGTCTGTTTCCTTCAGAAAATATCGTTTCATACATTTAATTCACGTCCCTTTGGTCTACACTAAAATTCACCAGTGATGGAGGCTAGGGGGGGCGGGGGGGTGGGGTAGGAAAACTGTCTTAGCTGATATCAGGTACTTGTTTGGTTGTTAATCCAGGATGGGGTATACAAATCACTTCTTTCATTAAATTTAGCTTCCCAGGTGATGACTTCCCACAGCTGAGTACAGATCCCATCAGCAAAGGCATAGTGAGCATCGACGGCTGCTCCTGAAATGTCAGGAAAGCAAGGGACAGTGGAGAACAGCAGTTCTCTGGGCTCTGCCACATTCCAGGCTCCATGCAGTGATGGGATGCAGCGTCCACTCACCTGGCCGTGCTTTAGTGACGCCATGTTCATGTACAGAGGAATACCGGTCAGTCTGGCACTGGCTTTAGCAACAGCTAGTGACGTAGCTCCTATGGCCATGCTGCCATGGAGGACTGGTTCAGGGGGGTTCTGGGGGTATAATAGGTTTTTCCAAAAGAGTGTCCCTCCGTCCTGGAGAGGAAAGCACAGAGAAAGGATTCGTTTCTAGAAATCTCACCATAATAAAACCACATTTTCATTTAATGCTGCTCTCACAGAAGACACAGCACAGACGAAAGGGAGAGAGACAAGGCTAGAATTCTCCTTGGTTCCCAAGGATTTTCAGATTTGCTCACTTAGCAGTACTCAATCATCCTCGGCCATGGATTCTGCCTAACGATTTTTAGGTCACTCACCATGAACTTGGTCCCACAATCGTAAGTGGTAGACACTGCCTACTCCCACATTTTCATGTAAGTAAACTGGGATTTGTTGTTGTTGAGAGACACACAGCATATTTATTGCCCAATATTTTGGGGGGATATTGACCACCCTGTGAACCTCGAGTTTACATTTGTGTTAATTAAATAAAATTAACCTTGGGGTCTGGGGGCTGAGTTAGCAACTAGTTGACAGGAAGTAATCACAGAGCATCAGAGAGCATCTGGAAGAGACGCACCAGAATGAGGAGGGAGGGATCTGGAGTGGTGCGGCTTAGGGACACACTCTTAGGGAGACATCAGCAAGGAAAGGAGATCAGCTAGTTGCTACTCAGCCTCTCTGAACTAGTGGGTTTTCACCCCAGACTTTGAATCTCGACTCTTATTTATAAAATAGAACGACAGAGATTTAGTTAAAGCTACCATTAGTGGCAGTCACAGAGCCGGTGCCTTGCGAACAGAATTCTCACCAGGTTTTGGCCCAAGTGGCTGGCAGGTAACTGCAGAGTTGCAATTGCTGGCTGAAATAGCAGTAGATTAAGGTGCAGCTACTGTGGTGAAGTTAGAACAATATGACATGTTATAGGAAGTAGATGCAGACTTTAGAGTCTTTGAATTCCAGTGCTCTTCTGTGTCACCGTGGTTTCCACGACCTAACATTGAGTACCTCTTCATGGGCCTAATTGCCGTCCTTTTCTCTACACTCAAAGCCATGCTTTGTTCTGTGTTTGGCCACCATCTCTAGTAAAGCCCCACGCCCAACAGTCTACCCAGAATCCTCACCCCTCTTCACTCTGCCCGTTCTCCAGCCTCCAGTCTCCTGTTCTTCCATCTCCCACAGCTACCTTGGGTCCTCAGTGGAGAGAAGACACTAAGCACCCTGCACCTGGTTAGTGCAGAGCAAATCCGTCTCCATCTGTCGTTCCTCTCTCCTTAAGCTCTTAGTTCTGAGTCAAAAGCATCTGCTAAGTGAAGCTCATTGGTGGATCCCTCCCATCTGTAGCTTGGCAGTGTCCACACCCTCTGGGAAAAGAGGTCTAACACAATAAAATAAAGGCTTTCGTTTTTCATCTCAGTTCCTTCCTAGTCTAGTGTCTTCTTATTCTTCTTCTTCTTATTATTATTATATTTTCCAAGACAGGGTTTCTCTGTGTAACCCTGGCTGTCCTGGATCTCGCTCTTTAGACCAGGCTGGCCTCAGACTCACAGAGATCACCCTGCCTTTGCCTCCTGAGTACTGGGATTAAAGGCGTAGGCCACCACCATCAGGCTAGTGTTTTCTTATTTAATGAAACCCATTTTTCAACTGGGCGTCCAGATGTGCCTGGGGTCATGTTAGCAACTGGCAGTCATGGCAAGTTGAAGGAAACATGGCATGAGTCGTTAGGAGACATAAAGATATGATACCAGGGGCAGCTCTAGTGCTCACACACTGGAGGGGCCGCTGTTGGAAGTGTGGGGCAGAGATCAGATTGATGCAAAAGCTTTAGAAAACAAATGCTAATTGATATGTGAGACCAAAACAGAACAATAACACCTTGAAGGTTAAGGTTTTTGTTTGCAGCTAAGACCGTTAAGAATAAGTTCCTGTTTGTCCTGTGTTAAGTCCTTGCAAGTTAAGGTTTCTATTTGTAATTGACAATAAGGCCCTGTTGTAAACTGCAAAACATGTTTTTCAACTACACTAAATTTGCAACCCCATTCACATGATGTATATCCTGACCCTTGTTCCATCCCTTTCACTGTATTTTTTTAACAAACGTGTAACAGCCAACCCTTGCCCCTGTGAACATTTTATATCTCCTTAAAAGAACCTCAAGAGGCCAGCAGGGGCTGCTCTCTCAAAATCTCAGCTTAGGGTGAGACAGCCAGCTAGTCCCAGGTGCACCCCAAAATACATCTTGCTTTAACTGGACAACTGTGGATGTGATCTTTTCCCCTCTTGATCTCTCATGTCTCGCAGATATGCAATTAGATCACAGAACTTGCCTCTATCAAAGCAGACGCTTTATAATGGGATGGCTTTTTGACTCCCTCTTGGAAACTTTCGGGGAGATGCAAATTCCTTCCCTCCATGCTCCCCACTCACCCACTGCCACTGTTTAAGGGCATTTTATTCAGTAAGTGCTCACCCTATGAATAAGAGCACAGTCATTTTGGTTCTCAAACAAAAACGGAAGGTAAAATGTGATAAAACCTTATCCACCCAGCACAGCAGTTTCAAGGGAGGTGGATGGCACCTGGTTGGGCACTGCCCCAGCACCAAAGTCCGGCCTCTCTTCCTGGTACCTTCGCAACTAAAGGTGCTGGAAGATGACAAGCCACTCACTCACCTTGCTTCTGTCCTTTCTTTTTGGTGGGGGGTGGAGGAGGTGGTGGAGGAATTACAGGTGGAGGTGCATGCACTGGCTCCTCAGAGTTCCTTTCCAGTTCTTTTCTCTCTTTATCTTCTTGTACTTTATTTTCAAAGAATATTCTGAATGGCAGGAATTATAAGACTTTACAATGAGATGTCATTTTTAGAGCTGACCCTGATGTTTCAATAATATGATTTTTTAAGCTAATGAAGAACAAATTAGCTTTAGTTTCCAAGATTAATAAAAGTAATGATGGTGTTAAAGCCATTTTTCAAGAATCAAATTCTTACCATTTAAATTATTTGAGCTCTTTTTATACTCTCAAAATAAAATTGGAAGACATAATTTGATTAAGGGTTACTGGATTTTCTTTTTACATAAATGACATTAGGAACTAAACCATTTAAGAATCCTTAGTGAAAACAGTGCTGTGAAGATGTCTTTTCCTTTTCCCCGTACCAAGAGACCTTATTTTTAAGTGTGTGTGTGCACAGGTGTGTGTGTGTGTGTGTGTGTGTGTGTGTGTGCGTGCGTGCACAGGTGTGTGTGTGTGTGTGTGTGTGTGTGTGTGTGTGTGTGTGTGTGCACAGATGTGTATGCATGTGTGTGTGCACGAGCGGGACACACAATGCGGGCAATAGGTGGCACCTGTGGTGGCACCTGTGGTGGCACCTGTGGTGGTGGTGGTGGACATTCATTCACAACCCCAGGCGCCACATCTGTTCGGACATGAATTTATTTATAATATAAAGAAACAGAAAGACAGAAAGGAGAGAGGAGGAAGAGATAGATGGGGGGCTGGGGGTGCACACCTCACAGCAGGAAAAGCAGAAGAGAGAGAGGAAGGGGAGTTTTTCCTTAAAATGAGGCTTTTATGTCAGGACACAGGTTGTAGCACGAATCTTAGAAGGTCTTATTAATAAAATCAAACCTGAGGCCAGGTATTGGGGTGAACGTTGGAAGATCAGAGAAACAGAACAAGCCACAGCCACCTCACTTGGCCAGTTCCTCAGCTGATCCTGTTTCCTCAGACTGAAAGCCTCTGAGTCCTCATCCAGAATGAATCTCAGCTCAACTGTGCTGCTCAAAAGCCTGAAAGCTTAACTGGCCCAAATGCTTCTAGTTCCTGGTCCCTCACGCCTTATATACCTTTCTGCTTTCTGCCATCACTTCCTGGGATTAAAGGCGTGTGTCACCATGCCTGGCTGTTTCCAGTATGGCCTTGAACTCACAGAGATCCAGATGGATCTCTGCCTCTGGAATGCTAGGATTAAAGGTTTGTGTGCGCCACCATTTTCTGGCCTCTATGTATGTCTAGTGGCTGTTCTGTTCTCTGACCCCAGATAAGTTTACTAGGGTGTACAATATTTTTGGGGAACACAATACCACCACACACAGGGCAGCACCAAGGGGTGGGTCAGAATATTAACATGCACCCCAAGAAAAATTCAAGCTTGCCTAAAATTTGGGTTTAAATTGTAAGAGTGGTCTTATTCTTGCCTTTGGGATTAACATTTTCTGGAGGCCCCCAGTGAGATTCAGACCACCCACCCAAATTCTAAACCTGGACCTTGGCTCCTGGAACTCCAGGGCCTGGGGGGCTGCCCTCAGCAGGCATGTGTCTTGAGATGTTCCAAGGCTCCAAGGCCGCCTTCAGTTCACCAACTATCAGGTTGACCTTCGTGCTGAGAAAGGCAGCTAGCATCCAGCGGCGGCCTCCTGGTGCATCATGGTCTGGTTCTGTTTTGTGGGTCCCTATCTGGGATGAGGAGAGGGTTAGATGGGACCCCAATATTCTCCTGTTCAGGGCAAAAAGCGAGATGTTGCACCCACCCACCTGAGGTTCTTGGTCTGGTATTTGTAGGTCCTGGTCTTGTCTCTGGCTTCATTTTTACTGTCCTCTTTCTGCCTCTTGTACTTTCCGTGTTAATTGGTTTATTTTGGACTTGGGGTGACTGAACTATCGGACAGTGTGGGGAACGAGACTAGCAAGCCTACAGCCCTCTGTGTCCTAAAGACTTCTGATAAAAGAAAACTTGACCTTGCTATAGTTAAGGAGGGTTATGATTATCCTATCAACAAATGTCTCCTCCCAATGTTCTGTGACACTGAATGGCCCACATTCGGGGTTGACTGGCCCTCCCAGGGTACTTTTGATTCTCAGACGGCCTGGGCAGAGGTTAATGTCACCCTCAGTAAGCCTGGCCACCCAGATCAGACTGGGTACATCTTGCCTTGGGCTGAAGCAATTTCCAAACCACCCCCTGATAAGCTCTGGTTGTCGGCAGATGGACCCTTCAAAGGCCTGTAGCAGAGACCAATGAGCCCCCCTCTAAAGACTGTTCTCAGGACTCTCAGGACTCAAAGGAGGAAGAACCCTCCTCCTTCTGAATAACCATCTTCACCCTCTTCTCTCCTCACTTCAACCTCCACCTCTGCCACCCCCAGTCCCCACCACCAAGGCCTCCACTCTGCCTCCATCTGCACCTGACCCACTCCACCATCTAGCTCTTCCCTACCTCCCACTGTCTTTTCCCCCTCCCCACACCGTCCTCCCAGCTCCTCCGATTCTGGTTCTGGGGTGGCTCCTCCTTCAGTTTCCTGTTTCCCTATGGCCATTTCCTGGACACTTGCTACCTGTGTGCCCCTTTCTCCCACCACAGATCTCTGCAACTGGAAGAACCAGAACTCCCCTTTCAGCACTAGCCTGATGACTCCATCATTTCTCTAATTGATTCTATCTTTTTCAATCATCTCCCCACATGGAACAACTGTCAGCAGATTCTCTGTACCCTCTTTGCTACTGAAGAAGGGGAACAGATTCTCACAAGAGCAACTGAAGCACTCCCCAGAATAGCTTCAGTGGCTGACGGCCAGAGGGTAGAGGTGATTAGCCACGTTCTGCCAAGAAGGAGACCCCAATGGGACAGAGAGAGAGGTAGGAGGTCACTCAGTGAACACCACCAGGTTCTTCTGGAAGGGATGAAATGGGCAACCAGAAAGTCCACTAATCTACGGTAACAAATGTGAAACAGGGCCCAGATGACTCACTTTCATCTTTCCTGGAGTGCCTCCTGACATCTATCAGTTATAAATAGACTCAGAGGACTTGGCAAATCTCAAGGCGATTAACCTGGCCTTTGTTACTCAGCCAGCCCCTGACATATGTAGAAAGATACAAAAGATGGATGGGTGTTCAGGAAAGAACAGGTCAGAACTATTAGAAATAGCCCTGAAGGCATTTGACGGCAGAAAGAGCCAAGAAGATCTTCTGATAAAGAAGAGAGCCATGCCCCTGTGGCTGTACTACACAACCTAGGCCACTTTCAACTCTGCCCATACACGCCATGATTAAAAGGAGGAGACCTTTACAAAAGGACCGATGTGCCTACTGCAAAGAAATGGGTCATTGGAAAAGTGAATGTCCATGCCAGAAACAGGCAGTCCCCCTCAAGCCCAAGCCAAGCCTGGATACAGAGGACCAGCGAGGGTGAGGCTCCTTCCAACTAGGCCCCCAGGAGCCCCATGGTAACTGTCACCATAGGGGGCCAACCTGTAAAATTTCTGGTGGACACAGGGGCTACTCATTCAGTATTGCAGAAGTCCCTGGGACCCCATACCAACAAACAATGGAAGTACAGGGGATGTCAAAGAATACGAATGGACAACTGGACTGTTAACCTAGCACAAAGAACTGTGACTCATTCTTTTATTGTTATTCTGGATGCCCCTACCCTTTACTGGGCAGGACCTCTTGAACAAGCTCCAGGTAACAATATCCTTCTCAGGAGACTCTCCTAGGTTACAACTGGGAGGCCACTGCTAAGGCTTTAAGTATAACCAGCCCAATAAGTGAGAAATAGCTTATCCTCCAAAATCCAACCCATTCCCTGGAAGGGGAATGGAAAAAGATGCTGATCCAGAAATTCCTACAGTTTGGGCAGAGAACAATCCTCCTGGCTTGGCAAACCATGTGCCACCAATCATAGTGCAGCTAATATCTGGGGCAGTGCCCATTCAGTCAAGCAGTACCCATCAGTTCAGAAGCCATGGATGGGACTGAGATTCACATCAGGCGCCTCCTTGAAGCAGGCATACTTATTCCTCGCCAGTCAGCCTGAAATACCCCCCTTGTTGCCTGGTCCAAAAGCCTGGAACTTGAGACTTTAGACTAGTATGAGACTTGAGGGAAGTGAACAAAAGGGTAGAAAGAAGGCATTTACCCAACTGTTCCAAATCCCTATACTTTGCTCAGTTTATTACCACCAGAGCATAAAGTATACACTGTATTGGACTTAAAAGATGCATTCTTCTCCATCCCTCTGTCAAAATTATGTCAGCCCATCTTCACATTTGAATGGGCTGACCCTGAACTTGGGATATCAGGACAACTAACCTGGACCAGAGTGCCTCAAGGGTTCAAGGGACTGTCCCCTACCGTCTTCGATGAAGCACTCACCCAGGATTCACGTCCCTTCCATAGTAAGTACCCCAAGGTAACCTTGCTTCAATGTAGATGGTTTATTATTGGATGAGGAGGACTGTTTGAAGGCCACCAGAGGCCTTTTGGAAACTCTAGCCCAGTAGGTTATAGAGACTCTGAAATGAAAGCCCAAATTTGCTCACTGTGGGTTACTCACTTGGAATATGAGCCGAGAGAAGGAAAAGACCATTGTCCCAGGCCCGCATAACAGCCATACTGCAAATCCCAACTCCAACCACCAGGAAACAAGTTCGGGAATTTCTAGGAGCTGTTGGACACTGCCATCTTTGGATACCTGGTTTGCTGAAATTGCCAAACCCTTGTACTCCCGCTATGGCGGGGGGGGGGGGGGGGGGGTGACATTCCTTTGGAATGGACTGAGGGACATGTACAGGCCTTTGAGAACTTAAAAGAGGCCCTGGTACAGGCCCCACATTAACTCTCCCTGACATCTCCAAGCCCTTCCATCTTTACACCCCATGAAAGAAAGGCCATTGCCATGGGGGTCCTGACTCAGACTCTGGGTCCCTGGAAAAGGCCAATAGCTTCCATCTCAAAGAGATTGGATCCTGCAGCCTCTGGGTGGCCCTCTTGCATGAGAGCCATTGAAGCCACTGCAATTCTTGTAAGAGAGGCTGACAAACTCACTTTGGAACGGATTCTAACTGTAACAGCTCCACATGCCATAGAAGCCCTGCTGAGAGACGCCACCCACCGGTGGATGTCTGATGCCCGTCTGACCCAGTACCAAGCCCGTCTTTTAGGTAAGGACAGACTGAGTTTTGGTAAATCATTGGCCGTTAATCCCACCACCTGATGGTCCTGAGGAGCCCATCCATGACTGCCTAGAGATGCTGATGTCATCCAAGGCACGCGGCCTGGCCTGACAGAAGCCCCTCTCACTATCGGAGATGCAGATCGCTACTCCAGCAGCAGCAGCTTCATTCAATGAGGAACCGGGCATGCAAGGCCGCGGTGGTCACAGGCCTGAAAGAGGTCATTTGGGCACAAGTCTTGCCAGGGGCACATCTGCCCAGAGAGCAGAAATGATTGCTCTGACATAGGCTTTAAGATGGGCTGAAAGAAAAAAGGTGAACATCTACATAGACAGTTGATATGCTTTTGCCACAGTTCATGTTCATGGACAGATATATAAACAGAGGGTCTTATTCACCTCAGAAGGAAAGACTATTAAAAATAAACATGAAATTGTCCACTTTCTAGAGGCCATCTGGCTGCCAACTGAACTGACCACTGGCCAGGGACACCCCAAAGACAAAAGCCCCCAAACTCAAGGTAAGAGGCTGCTCTCAGGGAACCCAAACCCCAGACTGTTCTGGAACTACCTGTTGTCCCTGAGCCCTTACTCTGCCTGATGGAGATGTTCCTGAGTATGATCCAGAAGAGATCGAGTCATATTCTAACTTGGAGCTCAGGAGAGCCGCAAACAGAAGGTGGATCTTGCCTGATGGGAGAATCTGCATGCCAAAGGTACTGGCCAAAACTGCTGTCTTGCATCATGCCATGGCACTTATCACCTAAGAAAATCTCAGAAACTCACCTTCCCTCACGTCTGCTACCTGGACACCGAGAAAAACTTCAGGTCATTTCAGCCCCGCTGCCTGACCTGTGCCCAGGTAAAGGCAAAGAAGGGCATGCTTCTCCCAGGCCAATGGATTCAATGGACAGTACCCTGGTGAATTTTGGGAAATGGACTTCACTGAAGTCAAGTCAGGACTGTATGGTTACAAACATCTGCTGGTCTTTGTTGATACCACCACAGGCTGGTATAGGCCTTTTCATCCTGAACAGAAACGGCCCAAGTGGTAGCTAAAAAATTGATAATGGAAATGGCCTCCCCATATCTCTGGTGTCTGACAATGGCCCAGCCTTCACAGCTAAGTTGTCTCAATTGCTCTCTAAGGCTCTTAACATAAATCGGAAACTATGTCGTATGTATCATCCTCAGAGCTCAGGAAAAATAGAGAGAATGAATAGAGCTTTAAAGGAGGTTTTAACTAAATATACTCTGAAACTGGTGGTAACTGACCTCTTACCTTATGCCCTTCTCAGGGTCTAATGTACCCCCTACCAAGAAAATTTCACCCCATATTATGTAGTCTACAGGCAACCACCTCCCCATGATCCTTCAGATACATGCTGGACTGTTATCAGATTGCCCCACTCCAATCTCTGAATCCTTAAAAAGATTGCAATTAACTTTCGATAAGATTCTCCCTCAGGTCCAGGCTGCTCAACCTGTTGGGTACTGCCCACCTGATCACTGTTCCAGCCTGGAGATGCTGTATTAGTCTGCTGCTTCAAAACTGACTGGCTTGAACCTAGATGGAAAGGACCTTACATTGTGATTCTCCAGATGCCTACTGCTGTTAAGTCACTGGTATTTCTCCCTGGGTTCATCGCTACACCCTCAAGAAGGTACCTGAGGAACCCATAGAAGAGGAGTCCAACCCCCAGAGGTGGAAAGAAACTGAAAAAGGACCATTAAAAATCACTTTCTAAGGTTTGACTGTCTAACATAACTTTGTGTTCTTGCTGTTTAAATTTGTATCATGGTTGTCCTATGGCTAACAGTTTTGTTTTCAGCCTATGCAAACAGAACCTAAGAACATCTTGACCAGGGGGAAATAAAAGGCACCCTTATCAGAGGAAACACCCTGTGTAGCACGAATCTTAAAAGGTTCTTATTAATAAAATCAAACCTGAGGCCAGGTATTGTGGTGAATGCTGGAGGATCAGAGAAGCAGAACAAGCCACAGTTACCCTCACCAGTTCCTCAGCTGATCCTGTTTCCTCAGACTGCAAGCTTCTGTGTCCTCATCTAAATGGCTCTCAGCTGAACTGGCTGCTCGAAAGCCTGAAAGCTTCACCAGCTAAAAGCTTCTAGTTCCTGGTCTCCACACCTTACAAACCTTTCTGCCATCACTCCCTGGATTAAAGGCGTGTGTCACCATGCCTGGCTGTATCCTTGAACACATGGATTTCTGCCTCTGGAATGCTAGGATTAAAGGCATGTGCTACCACTGCCTCTCCTCTATGTTTAATATTGTGGCTATTCTGTTCTCTGACCTCAGATAAGTTTATTAGAGGTGCAAAATATTTTTGGGGAACACAATACCACCACAACCCTGATATTGTCTTGCCATGCAAAAGATTGCCTTTATCCACCATGGCCCATAGTTTGGACAAAAGAAGATGCCTGTTGTAGATGCCTGTCTAATTTCAAAAACCACACAAACCAGTCCAGAGAGGAGGTTTGGGAGGAAAATCTCCAGAAAAAAGGATGCAATAAAGGTAGTAGAAGCTGTGGCAAAAAAACAACAACAACAACAAAAACCAAAAACAAAATAACAAAAACAAACAAACAAAAAAACACAGAAGTAAAGAAGTAAAGGGGTCTCGTTTAACTCAAGAAGCCAAAAAAAAATGCCATTCAAAGTTTTTCTGCTTGTTTTTGTTTTGTTTTATGAAGGTCATCAACCAACTCTGAGGCAAAAAAAAACAACATGGCATTGTTCATGGTTAAGTAGTAAAACTTAGAAAAGAGGCTGCAGTTGACCTTTGCTGGCTAAGGGCATTGAAGCCTTCCACCTGCGTAACAGAAAGGTATTCTAACCCATTACTTGGTGTGGCACTGAGCAACACTTTATTCAGCCCGACTTGGTTCTCTGATTTTAAGAGTTAAAAAATCTGAAGGGCTAAATGTCTAAGACTTGGTTGTGGCTGGAGGCAGAAGTAAGCAACAGCACCGTGTCCACACGGAACTGTCTGAAGGGCTCAAAGTTGACCTCAAACACAGGGAAAGGAAGTTCTCTGTAACCTGATCTTTATCCTGAGTTTTGAGCAGAAGAGACTGGCTGGCCCTACCTTACACAGGAGAGCGTAGTAACAGAGAAAGTCAGACTTCAGGGAACCTCTGCTGCTTTAACTTGCTTTGGAAACTGCTTGTCTCCCAATTCTACAGTCTACACTCCAGCTTCTTATTCTGTGGGTCAAAACTTCCCAAGGGATCATGTAAACAAATACTGGGGATTGCAAACTATTTGGTAACAGTAAAAGGTTCTCTGAACATGTTATTAGTGAAAATTAATTCCAAGTCAAACACATAATCAATCTGAGGGGTTTGGGGCAGTACAGCTTACCCTTGTTGCATCGTGTGACTTTGGGTCTGAACACAAATGTGTACTCTGCACTGCCACACAACACCAACGAACCAGCCCTGAAACACCTCAGGTTTAAGACGACAGTACATTACAAATTGTAGCATTTTGTTGTATATATAAGCTTCTTGATCTTACAGAAACATCATGGTTTAATTATGTAAAACGGAAAACATTTATCATCTTCCCCAGCAGGTAATTATTGCAGTGTGTCTTTGGGTTGTACTGTTAGAAATGTTTGATTTTTAATAATTGCTGCTTCAGTTGCTGACTTGAGTTTCATAAAAAGGTTGTCAAGTGAGAGGGCTAGGAGATGCTTGCCAGTTAAGAGAGTCCCTTTGTAGAGGACCCAGTACAGCTCCTACCACCTACACCAGTGGTTCTCAGCCTGTGGGTCACAATCCCCTCTGGGGGTGTGGAGCCATTCTTTCACTGGGGTTGCCTAAGACCATTAGAAAACACAGATATTTACATATAACTTCATAACTGTAGCAAAATTATAGTTATGAAGTAGCAACAAAAATAATTTTATGGTTGGGGAGTCACCACAACATGAAGACGTATATTAGTTCTTATATTCTGTATCTAAGAATAATATATAGATATATAACATTCTCATATTAGGGTGGCAGCATTAGGAAGGTTGAGAACCAATACAGTGGCTCACAGCCACCTATGACTCCAGTTCTGGAGATCCAATGACTTTTTCTGGTGTCTCAGGGCACCAGGCATACTTGTGGTACACATACATACATGCAGGCAAGACATTCATACATATAAATGAAAATAAATAAAACTTTAAAAGATTTTAAAAGTAAAAAATGTGGTTTAAATGAATTTCAGCTTGGATTAGGATAGAATTTTCCAACTATTTCTGATATGGTT